>NC_046657.1:13108175-13116175 GCF_010883055.1 Belonocnema kinseyi | reverse complement strand
AGGGAGCTCTTCTTAATATTTTGACACCAAAATCATGTCGATACACCTTACCGACTGCGAGTAAAGCCACCCACGCTTTAACTTGACAGACTGTAATAACAAGAATTGGAACAGGACTGGCCCAAAGCTGGATCAGGCCTCCTCGGAAGTTGAACCAATGCTGGGAAGCGGAAGGCTAGTGGCTGGGGCAATATGAAGAAGGTCTTCTGACCCGAATGGGTGGTGGTAGTGCTTTCTTAACCACTGATACGTAATTATATCTAAGCCTGGTTAAATTTTCATGTGATTATGTATGTTTAATTTTACTTCTACCCATTCTCTCTCTGCAAAATCATAAAATACAATTGGACGCAAACGACGCATATTATCGACTACTCCAATGATATGTCCGTTCTTTACTCCTATTCTATAAACGCAATATCCTATTTCAAAACGAAGACCAGAGCTACCTTCGTAATTATGAAACTCGGATAAATAATACAGTTTAACCGGTCCTGGGGGCTCTTTGAAACGCCTCTTACCTAACTCTGCAAAGTAAATCATTAGTAGGAAATTAAGCATTGTATTTATTATTAAATTATTTTAATAAGTGGTAGTTTTTCTCTTGGGAGCTTATCAACTGAATGGTTGAATTTTCGAGTAAGAACAATGAATGGAACAAAATAGTTAAATTTTTTTAGTAGGTAGCTTAATTTTTACCATGCAAAGAGAAATTTTTAACCAGGAGAATTCATTTTATAAAAAACAACGAATTTTTAACTAAATACATGCATTTTTCAATATATATATATATATATATGAATTTTAAATTGAAGAATTATATTTTAAAGCTAAAAGCTCGATATTTTTAGGAAAAAGTTAACTTTTAAACAAAAAATACGAATTTTCACCAAGAAATTAAATTTTTTATCAGAAAAGATGAGTTTTCAGTTTAAAAAAAAAATTCCTTCAAAAAAGTTCATTCACGACCAAATAGTATATTTTGAACTTAAATGATGAATTCTCGAAATATATTTTTGTTTTTACAAAGTTATTCAACATGGAATGATATAGTTGATTATTAACACTGATTCTACATAAAAAGTGGAACAGTTCATATTGCAACCAAGCAATTTTATTTCGAAAAAACAAAAATGAACTTTTAAGCGACAAGATTAATTGCCTACCAAAGAAAGCGAATTTTTATGAATAATACATTAATTTCCAACCAGAAAAGAATAATTTATCATTCACATTATCAATTTTATATCAAAAATGGAATTTTACCATTTTCAGTGAAGAACGTATTTTATACATATAAAAACATAGTTTTAGCTAAATAGTTAAAATTTTAACGAAATAGATGATTCTCCATGCAAAATAATGGATTTTCAAAAAAAGGTTAATTTTATTTTTAAAAAGATCTTTTATTTGAAAAAATAAATAAAAAATGATTTTTTAAGAAAATGTTTCAACAGACAACCAAAGCGTTGAATTTTCAATGGATTCCTACGGAATTAGTTACATTTTAAACCAAATAGTATCATTTTTAGCCGAACAGGATTCATTCCGAACCGAAATATTCAGGGTAAATTAAAAAGAAAATCTTTAGAGTTTATAATCGGCCTCCGATTTGTTCAGTTAATCTAACGTGTAAGTTAATCTTATTACAGTGAAACCCTTCAATAGCCCTCCTTTCTAAAGCCCTTCCGAGACTAGATGCTGTGCCACAGATAGCTATAACAGGAGCTGCGCGGGATGCGCGGGGTCAGCAGTTGTCACTCAGGCGAGCACTCAAGCGTGAACAAATAAAAGCTGATCGGGCTATAATGAGTAAGTTCCCACCCACCGCCAGACCAAAATCGAAATAACTCTGTTGAACTGATTTTTAAAGATAAAGTTTTTACAATTTTTTGTTGTAGGTGCAAAATGCCAAAAACCAATTTGTTTTATGTTTTTGCTATTTCCTTTGCCTCATTCATTGTCATTTTCTCAAAAATGTATAAAACTAGTAAATTGACACTCGCTAGTCAGATTTTTATAAGGCGAATGAACTTCCTTAAAAGTTGGAATTTTATTTTTGTCTTTCTCGGGTGATAATCCAATATCCACAAGGCCAAATTACTTTAACAGGGGGTCATTAAGTAGTTCGATACTATTAATCGGTAGTATAATAGTAGTAGTACAATTTTTGCATTTAAACCGTTTCAAATATAAAACAAATAGTATATTGCAGCACGTATGGAGATTTTTGATGCCAGTGAACCTGATAAATAATTCTAAATTATTGACACTTCAAATAATTGGCTTTTTTATGTACTCAATTTTCGAAAACACCAAAGATTTATAACGTTATCTGTATAATTCAGAGGAAACAAAACGACTGAATGTTACGAAATGTATAAGCAGTCAATGCCAGTTACAAGGTACTATAGTAAATGACTTATGTTAGTAGAGGCGTCACAGCTCGTCAAAGGTTTGAAATTTTGTATTTTACTGTGATAACTTATTATTATATTACAATGACTAATATGAATTTTCAGGAAAAATGCTACGGAAAAATTTAATTTATCATGAGTTTGACGCAGGCAGTTCCTATCACTTCGTCTGTGCTCATCAAATGAATAATAAAAGCCAATTCGAGATTTCTTAAAAGGCTTCAATAAAAATATAAATTAAGTTTTTAGCCGGGTAGGCATAGAAAATCAGTCCCCGTTCGTATCGAACTGAAATTTTTGTAAAATTTTCATCTTCAGGTAACAGTAACTACAAAGAATTTTAGACATGACATGTTTTTGACGTGTGGTGATCATACTTTTACAAAAAAATCTCTACATCCCCTAGATTCACATATTTTTTTCCAAGAACTGATCGAAATGGTGCGCTATGCTTGAAAAAAATAACAACTGATTTTCCTATTACTATGGGGAAACCGAGGTGCTGTTCACTAGAAATCAGGAAGTTTTTTTAACAATTATTGCCACCGAAAGAGGGATGGAAACAACCTTGCACCTAACAACTTTGCACGTGCCCAACTGTATACGTCGATGGCTAGAGGGAGAGCTATGTATGTCGTTGGTCAGACGAATAACTCTGCATGTGCCAACTGTGCACGTATACAGTTGTCCGAGTACCATCTATTGCACGTGCAAAGTTGTCAAAGTACCATCTGTGCACGTGCACAGTCGTCCAAGTG
The DNA here is from genome assembly GCF_010883055.1 of Belonocnema kinseyi. Taxonomy (NCBI): domain Eukaryota; kingdom Metazoa; phylum Arthropoda; class Insecta; order Hymenoptera; family Cynipidae; genus Belonocnema; species Belonocnema kinseyi. Next base: position 13,113,000 of record NC_046657.1, on the reverse strand, counting down.
ACAACTATGTAGGTCGAAATTTAGGCGTGCACAGGTAGGTTCCTGTGGACTTGGACGTGTACAGATGTCAGTTGCCCAAATGTGCCAGTGCACAGATGTAACTTTCCTATCTGTGCATGTGCACATATGTCACTTGTCTAACTGTGCACTTGCACAGATGTTACTTGCACTGTACACGTTTATGTCCTCACGGAAGGTTGCATACGGGCGTGGTCCTTTATATCTAAGTACAATAATAGCTTAACAGTTATAATTATTCAATTATGATAAAAAGAGCCCTACTAGCTTCCTGTATTAAGTTTAATACACATGTATTGGAAGTTTTTTTTAGATACGTATATTATATTTAAGATACCATCAAATTTGAAAGTTGAAACACGCATATGAAATTTGGTACACATGTGTATTGAATTTAAAATACATTTGTATTAAATTTAATATAAATGTATATAGATTTTCATATGTGTTTTTGAACTTTCCAATTTGGCGGTATCTTAAATTTAATATATCTATCTGCAAAAAACTCCAAAACAATTGTATTAAACCCCATACAGGATTTTCTAACATTGTGCTACAGTTTGAAATCACTTTTCAATAAGTAGAGGAAGCGTGCATAACAAGAATATTAGTTTGAATTAATTTTAAGGGATGTTTGAACATCCCTTAAACATTGAAACAAGAAAAATGGCATTCCTTAATTTTTAAAAACCAAGTAATGTTCTGATTAAACTATCAGGGTAGGAAATGACATATATACATAGAGCTATATATTATAATAATAATATTAATAATAATAACACCATCTTAATGACGACTTTGCAACAAACTGTTCCCACATGAACAGACCTGCAAGCTCGTTTTAAAGTATTTGTTATCATTAATATAATATATTGATTATATAATATTAAATATTATATAATTATATTATATATTACAATATTATATTATATGACTACAAGTTAGAGCAGGTTTTCACTGATTGGAGCAAGCTCGTGCATATTCAAACCAGTTATTATTATTATTATTATTATTATTATTTATATTCTTATATCTTATGAGTATTTATATTTCAATTATTACTACCATTATTATCGTTCAAGTGCAAATGCACTTGCTTTACATTCTTTGTCATAATATTTTCGTGTTTGTAAATCTACGTTGCGAGTAATCTTGGGTTATTATGTATCAATGTTTATTCTAATCATTGATGTCAAGATTAAGGGAGAAAAGCAACCCAAGGTAGGCTGTCGTCTGCTACGGCGTCCTTAGCAGCAATGGAAAAACGGCAAAGTATGAGTGAATTCGAGCTATAAATCGGGACAACCAATGTAACACAACAGACATTTTTTTTATTTGTTGTAGGTAAGACTTGAAAAGGCTAAAAATTAAACATATTTTGGCCAAAGTTTCACCGGGGTTAGGAGAATAATTTTGATCTCATCTACTGCGGCACGCTGAAGAGGACAAATTTCGATAAAACCTGTAGAATGAGCAGCAGAAAACACAAAAAAATTGTTCTTACTGATATATCTCCTCCGAAATGAATTACACTATTATAGACGAATTAGAACTTATTTTAACCATTTAGAAAAAGCTCAAAAAGCAACTGGCAGATGGGAATCCCCATTTCTCTCCAATTTAATGAAGTTCAACGACGATAGCGGATAGATAGCGCTGGTTTCGTAATTCTCTCTACATCTCAAATAAAAATAGTGCGATTATATGGCGAAAGATTATCAGGCAAGGTAAAAATCCGAAATTATCTTCGATTCAGGCAAAGTTTCTTTGGCAACGTTAATTTTTGTCGCGGTGAATCTTTCACTTGGAATAGATGTAAACTTTATCTTCCGTTTTGTCTGTGATAACAACACTGCCCTGCAAATTTTAACTTTTTTGATGCGAATAAGATGACACGTAGCATTTCCGAAATAATTCTTCATGCTGAACACAAATCGGGGTTCTATAACTTTCCACCACATCACATTTTTGAGAATATACGTGTTGAAACCCCTCAAAACGACGTTTTGTAACTAGTATTAGAAATTAAAGGATAAGACAATATCTTTCAAATGAGCCCTATGTTAAATTTATCAGATGCGCCCTTAGAGCTGGAGTGTGTTTTTGTCTAGTGGTGGAGAAAGACAATGAAAACAGACAGAATTTTAACATACTTACACCCACTCCGATTTTATCTTATTCGCTTACAACTTGTTACTCGGGACTTTTGAGGATCGCTGATTACGAATACACAGTTACATTAAAAAAAATTCAAAATGGCGGACCCAATATAGCAAACGATTTTTTGTCATTCAAACGGATTTAGTGATTTTTGTTACTCGAGAAAACACACTGGACAAAAACACCCCCCCCCCCTCTCCCGCTCAAAAGGGTGTATACGCTCAATTTGGCATCTGGCTCAATTGAAAGGGCTTGTTTCAGCCTTTAATTTCTGATATTAGCGAAGTTTGTAGCACATCATGGCTAAGCTCTACAATTTTTCAAAAATGGCTAAAAACGTCGTTTTTATGGGTTGCAATCCCTATTTGCTCAAAAACATGACGTGATGGAAAGGTTTTGAACCCAGATTCGTGTTTATCACGAAAAATTGATTTTGAAAAACCAGGTTCTATCTTATTCGCAAGACTCACGTAGGGCAGTGTAATGGTAGCAATAATAGAATTGTAAATACTCAGAAAATATTAGAGCATAAATAAACAATAATAATAACTGATTTAAATATGCACGAGCTTGAACCAAACAGTGCAAACCTGCTCTGACTTATTCCAATCTGTACTATTTAGTTACAAGAATATTTGTACGCAGGAAGTTCAAATATTCATAAAGTTCTTGTTCTCAAAGGAAGCAATATGACGAAAGTGTAAGTGAAGATTCAAGTATGCTCCACTTAGTTTCAAATGATAATTGGAATGATATTATTTTTTTTTTAACATTTACTCGGCTGAACTCGATTATACATCATAGTCACAGATTAAGTTAAGTGAATGATGAGATTAGTATGTTATAAGTCAATCCATTACGATGTTTGAAACCTGTGGATGCTTTTTTAGAGCTACCATCTGCTACTCTACGGATATTAGTCGCTTGCTTGCTGATGGTCAAGAACTTTTCTTACAATGCGACATGTGTTTAATGAAACCGCCTTCTGAGTTGCTGCAAATACCTTACTGGCTCCTAAATGTTCAAGATGTTTAGTGCATCTTTCGTGCACATTTCCTCTAGCCGAACTCACAATAAGGTGTATAGATACATTATTTACATTTCTCCATATGGTCTTTACTTCGTGCCTAAACACACTATACTTGTAGACCTTGGTTGTATAGGTCGACCGCAAATTTCGGTTAAGTGGAGAACCAATGTCGATGATGTAAATTCTTCCACCTTTTTTTTCTCGCATCACGATGTCAGGTCGATTGGCCGGCATATAATGATCCGTTTGGATAATAACATCCTAATATAAGATGTATTCTTTGCTTTCTAAAACGGGCACAGCGTACAGCTTCAAATTATGCATGTACAGGAGATAGGTCACTTGATGATCATCCTAATTATTAAGAATTCCGAACCATTTGGACGTGCTTTTTAGTATTTTTCTCAAGGGGTTCAACGCTAAACAGAACCATAGTGCACTGAAGGACTCTCCTTGGAATAAACCCTCCGTAATGCGTATGGATCTAAGTATTCTTGATTGTCAATGATGCGAGGGGATATTTTTTAAAGTTTATAGACTTCAAGCAAATAGTCACGCGGTACAGAAAGATCTTCACAGCCTCGTGAGTATTCACAACATTCTTTTTGTTCTTCAGTAAAGAGGTCATTCTCATCGCAATGGGAATATACCTTATCAATAATGATAGCCTTAAGTAATTTAAAAATTGTTCGAAAACAGGCTATCGGTCGAAATTCAGATGGATTTTGAGAGTCTGGTTTTTTAGATAACACATACATATCACACTGGAGCATAAATCCGGGCATCAGATACACTCGTCAGGTACTTTTACCAGAAGTTGTTCACCATGTCCGTACCTAGATACTTTTTCAAGACCGCTGAAACATCCGAAGGTGTGATGTTTTCTAATTGAGGGACTCTGGTGTCTTGCTGGTTATTTTGCTTTACACTTAGTTCACGATAGAACCTTCTTTTATCTGTCTAACATATCGATGTGCAGAGGATGGATGATTTTAGTAACTTGTTTATCAGCTTTCTGCTTCCATTTCCTATTTTATATTGAGTTAATCGACCCAATTTGCACCTTACTTTGCTGACATCCATACCCAACCATATCTTCCATGCTGGATCTCGATCCCTTTCTGGGACAAAAACTGCACTTACAGGCCTAGTTTTGCGGCCCAACGTTCTAACGGTTGCCACAGCTGAACAGTATACAGTATTTTGCACCTCTGACGCAGTTTTTGTTGCGTTTAAGTACGTAGGTGAAACCTTGCTGTTGAGGCGTTTTATTAGTGCACGCGGATCACTTGTGATGTTCATTTTGGGCAGCGAATGCCTTAGTGTTGGTTCTACATACCTGAACTCTAGTAAAGTATAACCAAAATTCCTTTCAAGGTGCTGTAGTTTTTCTGGGATGTCACTATGCACATCACCGTTATTAATATCCGGATGTCGTTCTAGCATGTTCCACTGCCATTTTGATAGCAGCTATTTCAACAGCCAAAAGCAATCTATTTACAGATATGGAGTGTTTCTTACTAGGCAGTCTGATAAGTACCTGAAAATTCTAAGAGATGGCATTAGTATTCACTAATGTGAACCATTTTCGTCGAGCTTGATCCTTCAAATGACGCC
>NC_046657.1:13091563-13108075 GCF_010883055.1 Belonocnema kinseyi | reverse complement strand
AGGCCAAGCTGGATAAGTATTACCCGGACTCTGCACCGTCGATTGGAACGATTCATAAGTGGTTTACCGAGTTTCGTTGTGGCCGTACGGGCACAGTTGATGTTGAACGATCTGGGCGCCCAAAAGAGATCACCACACCAGAAAATGTCGAAAAAATCCATGATATGATGTAGAATGATCCCAAAGTGAAATTGAGAGAGGTAGCTAATGCTGTAGACATATCACTGGAACGTGTGGACAATATCGTGCATTCAGTTTTGGGCATGAAGAAGCTCTGTGCGCGATGGGTGCTGCGTTTGCTCACAGTGGGCCAAAAACGAATTCATGTGACAACTTCCCAGCAGAATTTGGCATTATTTTCGAGTAAGCCGACCGAGTTTTTGCGCCGATTTATAACCATGGATGAAACCTGGATCCACTACTACACTCATGAGTCAATGCAACAGGCAAAACAGTGGGTTCCACCGGGCCAAAGTGCTCCGAAGCATCCAAAAACGCAACAGTGGGTCGGAAAGGTTATTGGCCTCCGTATTTTGGGATGAACATGGCATCATATTCGTGGACTATCTTGAAAAAGGTCAAACCATAACCGGAGCATACTATTCATCATTATTGGACCGATTGAAAATCGAAATCGCCGAAAAATGGCCGAATTTAAAGAAGAAGAAACCGCTTTATCATCACGACAATGCGCCTGTTCATTCATGCTTAGTTGCACAAGCAAAATTGCATGAAATCGGCTTCGAATTGGTTCCTCAGCCACCGTATTCACCAGACCTAGCCCCCAGCGACTATTGCTTGTTCCCTAACCTGAAGAAATGGCTCACCGGTAAGCGTTTTTACTCAAATAAGGAGCTCATAGCTGAAACTGACGCGAATTTTTTATTTTTCGTATGATTAAAATTTGAATTTTCCACATTTGGACAAAATTCCAAAAGTTTTTATGATAATCTTGTAGGTCTTTCAAAAATAACCATTTTTCTTTCCTAACTTTTTTCAGATCATGCTTTTTTTGGCTTAAGATGTTCACTTTATTTGTTTATTTTATTTTTTTATTTGAAAAAGGCTATAACTCTGATCATTCTCTTTTTATAAAAAAACTAATAGAGATAAATTATTCGAGTTTCGAGTGATTCACAAAGTTTCAAGGAATTTTAAAGGATAAAAAGAAAAGAAGAGACCCTCGACATTTTTCAAAGTATTTCCAAAGATTTAAAAACAATTTAAAATAGTTTCGTGTACTTAACAAGATCAGCCACAAAAACAAAGTTTTTAACAATTTTCAAAATTACAGCTACCCTTGAATCATCATTTTTTTAGGTTGATTGGGTCTGGTACCATTTCCTAAATACACCCTTAGATTCAATGATCTAATTTTCTTGATTTGACGACAGCTTAAACTGGAATTAAAAATATATGAAATCTTTGGTAATTTTTTGCGTTTATTATCATCGAAACCGTTTATTGAAATTACTTGGTTATTTTAGGGCACGCTCAGCTTATGGTAAAACTTTTAGAAAATGCATAACCAATATTAAAAAATGATGGGGAAAATGTAAAAATGAGAAAAAAATTTGTAAAAAATGTAGAATTTCCATGAATGATTTTCCAATAGATGGCACAGTTTTTAGTACGTTTGTTTCTACATAATTGAATTTGTAATCCAAAATGGTTAAGTTTCTACCAAAAAGATTTATTTTCAAACCAAAAATTAGAATTTTCAATAAAAGATTTAAATGCTGAACTGTTTAACAAATATTTTTCAGTCAAGAGAAAGGAAAAATTCCAACCACGTTTTAAAACCTGAAAAGCGAATGATCTAGAAGAAAGTTTGAATTTTGAATTCCAAAATGTGTGTCTTCCCTGCCGTACCGAAGGAACCGAGTGGAGCCTCTACAAAGTACCCGTAAAGACCCCATTGGGTCCCTATTCGGTTCTTTCTTTAAAAAATAAAAAAACAGCAAGATCAATTTTTAAAGTGTTGAAATTCGGATTTTACGTAGAACTTTCTATTAGAAACTCAGAGTAATCGCAATACTTTTTTTGCATCGCTAAAAATTAAAAAAAATGTCATTCATTTCTGCTGAAGGTGACTTCAAACGCATCCATAATAGCTGAAGTAGTATGTTGCGCGCGAAGTTTAAAAATAAAATTTTTTGTCACTTGCATCGCAGCCTTGTTGTCTGAGGTTTTCACAGCGTGACGCTAGCATTCAGACAAAATTCTTACAGTTATCGACGGAACGCTTATTAACAGCCACTAAAAGAAGATGCACTTGAAGTCGCCTTCTGCCCATATAAATCAAAGATATTTTATCTTTTAGAGTTTTTAACGCTGAAAGAAAAAGTATTGCGATCACTCCGTGAGTTTCTAATGCAAATTTTAACGTAGAATACGAATTTCAACAATTTAAAAGTTGATTTTGCTGTTTTTTTTTTGTTGAGTTTTTAAAAGAACCCGAATGAGGACCTAATGGGATCTTAACGGGTACTTTGTAGAGGCTCCATTCGGTACCTTCAGTCCACCAGTTTTCAACACCGAAGTATTTTTTGGTTTAAATAGTTGAATTTTTAAGTAAATAGTATCAAGCTTCAACCAATAATGAAATAATTAATTTTTTCAGTTAAAAAAATTGGTTTTTAACAAGAACTAAAACCACCCGTTGCGAGGCAAGAGCACATTTTAAAGGCGCACTGTGCGCTCGACTGGAGTTTTTCACGCTTTGTGCTCGACAATGTATTTCTCTCACGCTGCGCGCTCGGGCTTTGTATTTCTCTCACATCTATGCTCAAGCCTCTTGAAATGAAAGGTTAAAGCATTAAGTTTCTTTCTGTACCTTTGTCTGGGGATTCTTGTTCAGATGTTGCAAAATAAAGTACAAATTTTATTTTGAATGATTACTTCAATATTTTTTTCTTATTTTGCATTACATTGGTTATGTCTTCAGTTTCTTTCCAAAACCTCGATGCCTGTCTGCGTCTCAAAACTGAATCGAGGCATAGGCCTTCGTCTTATTTTTATGGTCATGACAGGTAAGACGGCGTTTACTTGTCTCAAGTCAAACCTTGTCTTGACTGGGATTATCGGTGTAAACTTATGTCATGACAAACCTTTCGACTCAGAAATGAGATTAAATTTGGTGAATGAAAAATTTGTAATTACTTAATTAGTTATTTTTAATTAAAAATTCAGAATCTGTGGATCTGAACGAGCAGACCCCTTGAAAAAGTAAATCCCTTGAAATCTTTGAAATTGCTTCAAAATTAATTTGAATTTAAAAAATCAATGGGAATCTTTGTGAAACACTGGAAATTCTGTATCGTAATCCCTTAAAATCCGTGGATATCCTTTGAATTTTTCTACATTTTTGAAAATGCTTTAAAATCCCTTCAAATTATTGAGACTCCAATAAATCACTTAAAAATTGTTATAATCTTTTAAATCTAATGAATTCCGTTCAAATCACCTAAATCTCAATAAAATCTCTGACCTCCATTAAAATTCGTGATAATACTTCGGTATCTCTTTAATCCTTTTAAACTCCTTTGATATGCCGTGACTTCTTTGGAATTATTTCAAAATTTCTTAAAATCTTGATGGGAAAAATTTTAATTATTTAGTATTCTAATAGACTTGGATAATAAAAGATGGAATCGATTAATACAAAAATGTCAACATAAGTTCTTGCTAGGAAATTTGCTTTCATATTCATAATATTTATCTTTTAAATTAAAATACTAATAAATTGGTTTAAAAAATCATCGGCACCCCACCTGCCGACTTAAGCATTCTACTACTTGCTAGATTTCAGTGATTTTGAAATTATTTGTTTTGTGATAAGTTGGGCTGCGCTTTCTCACTTATTCTTATATTTTTTCAGTGTCCACTTTATTTGTCAGTGACTAACATTCCAAGAAATAATTACTGATCTAACACGTACATATTTAAGCAAAACCAAAAAGAGATATGTGATAACAAGATGTTCAAAAACCTTTTTTGGACCATTTATTCTTAACACAATAAATATAATAGCATGAGTTAGCGCTATTTTTAAATCACAATTTTATTTTTAAGAGGGTTTAATACAGAATACAGACAACACTTAAACGAAAACCTTATAAATTATTCGAAAGGTTGGTTATTAAGATTAGGGAAAATAATATTCACTTTGAAACACATATGCTTCCAAATTTTCATAAACAAAAGAATGTTAAAAAAATAAAACTGTTCAAACTTTTCAGGCCCCATAAAAATATTAAAGTTCCGGTACAGCGACGACTATTGTAGGAGGAAACGAGTCTCAATTCTCCCTAGAGGATATCTAGCCGATGAAAAGCGTAAAACAAAACCAACTCGCCGCAGAGATAGGGTGGGTAAGACAGAACGCTTCCGGCATTCGGCATGTGATTGACATCATTACATCTGGCAGGAAGTTTACCACCAAGGTTCGAATGTTTGCGCGCAAATTCCGGATCCTTTATCACACACTTAACAAGTCAAAGCTGCTGATTAATTGGCATCATATTGTTGAAAAATTACAGATACTATTTGACGCCACAACATGTCTAGAGCGGAAGGAGAGGTGGGTCAGAGATAACCAACATGATACTCTGACCGATCTCGACTCCTCCAAGACCCTCCAGTTACTGTCGACCATCAGCCCACGCCAGAGGAGGTCAAAGCATTTTGGAGGGAATTCTATGAAGTTCCCCATAGCCTGGACGACCCTCATAGCTTTGGGACCAGATGGTATCAAGCCCTTCTAATGAAAGAAGTTTCCTTCAACCCATCAGTATCTGGCTCGTATTCTCACCTTATATTTAAAATCGGAAGAGCCAATTCCGGAGTAGTTCGTGGAAGGGCAAACAGTACTCCTGCCGAAAATGGGCAACTAAGCTGACCAGAAGAATTACAGGCTAATCAGTTGTCTGAGCACACTGCATACGATCTGCACAGCTAACCTAAATGATAGGTTTTTTCGGACAATCGGACCTGTGGACAAGAAACATATGAACAATGCGCTTCAAAAAAAAGCGTAGCAGGATCTCGAGAGAACCAGCTCATCGACAGATGTGTCTACAATGATGCAGCATCCTACCAGCGTGACCTATTGATGGCCTGGATTAATAACCGGAACGCTTTCGATTCGACCTCCCATAGACTTATCATCTGTTTAATAGAAAAGCTTAAAGGTTCATCCGTACATCGTGAGGTGCATATAGAGACTAATTGCACTTTATAAAACCAGATTCTCTATCTCATCTAGAAAAAATCATGTGACAACTAACGAGGTCACCTTTCAGAGAGGTGTTTTTCAGGGCGACACCATGAGCCCACTCCTCTCTTACCTCACATTATTGCCACTACTTCTTGCACTTCGCCATTCCGATGGGTACTTTTGTAGCAAACCTGAAAATCAAAAGCAGAACGTCACTCATGTATTTTACATGAATTATCTTAAGATCTATGCTAAAAATAAACAGCAACTACATCCAGCTTCAGGGATTGTCGAACGACACACTAAGGAAATTGGAATGGAATTTGGGTTAAAAAAATACGCCAAGGTTTATTTGTTGCGACGAAAACTTCATGGAATCCTTGAAGCCCCTGAGCTTATCGATAGAAGCGCTTCACGACACTTTTGCGCTGAAGGGACCTATATATACCTGGGCGTCTCACAGAGCCGCATTTAGGATGCGACATATATTAAGGATACTCTCCGAAGCAGATACAAACGTATCATCCCGTAGATTTAGTCTTCCGAACTATCCGCGAGGAACAAAGTATCTGAAACGAACATGCTTGCCGTCCCGGTAGTACTCTATTTATTTAAAGTGGTTTCATGAATGAAGATCGAGCTTAGATCCCTTGATATCGGGACACGAAATGTCATGCAAATGAAAAAAAAACATACATCTTAAGTCTTCTGTTCCGCGAATCTAAATCTCACGCCGTCAAAGTGATTGCGGAATATTGAATCTTGAGAACTCTCTTCTTTAAATGGTCAGGAATAGTGTGGCCGTGTGGCAATAGCTGGGTGTGAAGTCAGCGCACAAGCAATTTTAGCATACAGAAATTTCAGAACCCAAAATTTAGGACTCACGGCCCTTAAGAGCCATAAATAAGTTCCTAATTATAGGATATTTTTCAGTTTAGGTTTCAAAAAAGGGAACGCTAGCTTCCGAGTCGCAGTTTTTTCGGTAAATTATCATTTTAAAAGCTTTGCTTTTATAAATTGCGAGTTCTACAAAATCGTACCAACAAAATTGTGAAACGAACAAAATCAAAAATAAATCCCCACACTCTTTAATTCTGAACCAGGAATTCAAATGAATATCACGTAATTGCTGAGTATTTATAAAAAATTGTAGTCATTGATTGGAAATTGCTGCAAAGCTATGAAGGGGCAAAACTGTTTTCTTGCATTTTATTTGTTATATTTTTTGCTGTATATTGATAAGCATGTAAGGCTTCATCTAAGTTATCTAATTTAACGTAGCAACAATGTCGTTAATAAACAATTAAACAATTACTTTAAAAAAGGTGTAATCGTGGACTATAAATTTGTCGAGTCGGAAATGTTGGGTAGGTGAACATATTCCGAGAATTTAAAGAAAATCTAAGTACATGACTTTTAAAGTTGGGGCAGTTGAGAAATAATGCCCAAGCACATAAACTTAGCTTTTCTGACTTTCATCCCATAGATAATTTCTCAGATTCTTTGATTTTGATGTTTTGGTTGTGCTTCTTATGTTCGTTTGCGTTTAATTGGGTGACGTCCTGTTTTCTCCTTACTTCACCTCATTACATTAACCATAGAGTTTTCATGTGTACAAGAGAAAATTGAAATAATTCTCATTTACAGAGAATGTGGCAGGAATATCGAGCATGCTGTCACTCCTTATGCTCAACGTTTTTCATATACTGTACGGTCAAGCGCTTCCATTTATCAGGTAGTCAATAACTTCACCACTGGCGGAAATGCCCAAGCGAAAAAAGGAATTGTGACGAAAAAATTTTACTAGAGTTAATAATAAAATCCCTATATTATCCGCAACCACCCATGCCACCCATTTTAGTGCTCGATAATTAAACCGTGACACCGAAATGTCTCAAAGCAGTGTTTTAAAGATATCAAAACGTATTAAATGTCATTTCGTTCATATTTCTCTTCGTCGCGAACTTTGTGGAAATGATTTTAAGAACAGAGTGAAATTTTATGAATAAATGATTAATCAGATACAAGGGAACCCGAATTTCTTTTTTCCAGTATTTTTCTCAGACGAGTCATCTTTCACGTACAAAGGTACGCTTGATCGACATAACATGCAATATTAAAGTGTGGAAAGCCCTCAGCAGTAATCTTGTAGAAAATAAACTCGCAACATTCTTCCAAGACTTAAGCTTGGAAATGTAAAAGAGCATGTGTTTTCAATCTGACGGATGACCAGTGCATTATTCGGCAATCACGCGTGAAGTACTGAATCATGAATTTAACGATCCTTGGATCGGCAGATGAGATGGGGTTATTTAAATAATCTATTGTATCAAGAAAAGCTAAAAACTGTGGAGAACTTGAAACAACGAATCAGGACATCTTTTAACCAAATAAAACAGAAACACACCGCACTTATGTGTAAACTTTCAAAGCGCGGATTAGCAAGTGCATCAAACATGGTGGATACCATTTTGAGCACTTAGTGTAAACTGTTTGTCGAAAACAAGCACCTCGATTGTTAGAGGCAAGGGGACTTATCTAAAACAAGCACTGGATGGTGAGAGGTAAAGGCGTTCACCGAAAAAATGACCCCAAAGGGAACAGACAACTACTTCTTTCATGACCTTGTACATGTCAAAAAGAGAAGCTTGCGTATTAAAAATAAAATTGTGCTTTCTAATTTTCCTACTCCACTTCAACCTCTATTCTAGGTCATTAAAAGGGTTCTCAAAAATTGAATTCCTTAAAGTTTAATTACTCTCCTGAAAGCAATAAAAATGCCTTTTTATTTTTTGTTTGGAAGCGCATTTCTTGAACAGTCCACAATGTCATTTTCCGTCAATGCACCGTCACCTGGCGCGCATCGAATACAACTTTTAAAATAAAACTTGCATATTTTTAATGGAGAACCTTAATGTGCCATACAAAATTAAGCTTTCATTTTAAAATGTTAAGAAACCCCCCATCCTGCCCAGCGGGTGGGGTGTCGAGTAAATTTTTACGTCTTCGATTGTCCTTCTCGAAAATAAAAAAATTTTTGATAAAAGTGGTACTTCGAGTTTCAATTGTGTATAAAACTACGAATTTTGCCGACCTTAAATTAACATTGCAGTTTACTTATACAGGGCTAACCTGAAACTTTACTCTCATGTTCTTTTATACTTTGGCTCTACGCTCTCCCAGTTTTGTCCAATATATACTTTGCCACTCTTTCATTAGTAGGCTGTGTTGACTTGTTTTTCTGGGTGTATTTTCTTCTTAATTTAACAATTTGTTTGATTTTTTAATCGTTCCTTAATAGTATTTGTTTAACGTTTTGTAATTCCTTTTGTAAGTTATCTTTATCAGTTTCTATAAGGCAATTTTCCGTTTTTTTTTAAATTTCTATAGTGAACTGGATATTAGGATATAATCGATAGGACCACATCTCGTTACATGCAGCAAGTCTCTCTGCAGCAAGTAACACATGCGACAGGTCATATCTGTGGCATATCAAAGCTGCGGCTTGTCACATCTGCGGAATGTCTGATATATTATTGCGGAATGGGATCTCTCCATTCCAAAACATTTTTAGTGTCCAATAAAAATGACTGAACTGAGGCAAGTTTCTCTGGACTGATTGTCTTCCTGGTGGTATCTCTCCGCGGAAAAAAATTTCGAGCCTTTATTACAATTTCAAAACTGCGGCAAGCCTCCCTTGACTAATTGTCACATCTACGGCATCTTCTACCAGCGAAAAGTCTCTTCACTGGCATCTCTCATCTGTGGAAAAATTTTGAAGTCCACGTCAAAGTGGCAAATGTACGGCAAGTCTTTTAGGTATGCTTGTCACATTTGCGGCAGCAACCGCCCGCGACAAGTCTTCCCAGCGGCATCTCTTTCCTAATAAACATTTTTTAGTATTTCCAAAGATGGCATAACTGCGGCAAATGTCGCTAGCGGCATCTCTCCTCCAAACAATTTTTTAAGTACTCTCAAAGATAGCGAAACAGCGGCAAGTCTCCCAAGCGGTATTTCTCACCCATCAAAATTTCGTAAGTAGTTCTAAAGATGGCAAGAATGCGGCAAGTCTCCCCACCGGCATCTTTCTCCCAAGAAAATTTTTTAAGTAATTCTAAGAATGGCCAAACTGCTACAAGTCTCCTTAGCGGCATCTCACTCCTACACAAATTCGCTCAGTAGTTCGAAACATTGCAAAACTGCGGCAAATCGCCCCAGCGGCATCTCTCCCCAACAATTAAAAATTGGTAAAACAACAGGAAGTCTCCCTAGGCGGATCTCTCTCCGATACCAATTTTTAAAGTTTTTTTAAGATTGCAGTTTTGCTGTTACAATAGGATGTGAGACAAGCAATTTTAATTTTTAATACCTGCGCGTCACTTATGTTAGTGATATGCCGTAACCGGGACCTCTCTTCCGCCCGATCCTAGTCTCCAACTATACATGCGACAATAGGTATCATTACTTGCTGTCAGCGAGTGGGAAGCCGGGAGAGCAAGAGAGCAAAAAAACGAAACAGGGATAGCTACAGTACTGGGTCCTGAATTGACCACAAATAATTAATTTAAAATGACAACTGTCAGTATAATAAAAAAATTTATTAATGTAAGGATGCTTAGAAATTCTTAAACTATCAATAGGTAAACTTTAAAAATAATTAGACAAAATGAAATTTTAATGATGAACAATGGCAATCGATGCACTTTAGCAGAATTTTGGGGAAAGATAATTACAGTCCTATTAACTGAAGTCTATGTGAAAGTCGATAAGCACCATAAAACTAATTTAGGAACTGCTGTATATTGATTACGAATGACTAGATATCAATAGACAGTATAGGCATGAACGAAAAGTCTTTATTCCAAATTATTAATTGACAAATTCCGATGGATATATTTCTGAAGTCCACAATCTGTAATAAAATAGAACTATCGAGCTTGTTTTACTTTCTTATTGAAACAAAAGAATACGAATGTGATACCACAAAAATTTACGTTCTGTTTGTCTCCTCTCTCTTTCTCTCGCGACCCAAAAATTAGTTGAAATGTACTTCGATGTTTTCTAAAAGTCCCAGTCATTAAATTCTGAATTCTGTCCGTTGACCCTGCACCCTCTAATGTCAGGTGGTAGTATTAAAGTCAGAATAGGTTTAAATTCCGATACAGTTGTTTTTAAAGTTAAATTTTTTAAATTGTGTACTGTTTTGAAAAATTCCGAAAGCGAATAAACTTGAGTTGTAACTCATTTCGAACTATATAAAATTCAAGTTTTTAAACTTATTTGTCGACCCTTACACCTTTCAGAAATTAATGGCGATTGCAAAGGTACTTTCACAGGAAGCAGAGATTAAAATCGAATCCCACAGTAAAATAAAAATAAACATTTGGAAGTGATCCCAGATGATTGTCTGAATACCTCCGACGAGTCGATAGAAAAATCCAAACTTTCCGCAGGTTTGCCATCTTTTGAAGTACTTAAAAAATTGCCTTGGGGGAGACATGGCTCTTGGGAGACTTGCTGCAGTTTTGTTATCGTTGGAAATACTTAGCGAATTTTTGTAGGAGTTAGATGCTGCTGGGGAGATTTTACACAGTTTTGACATTTTTGCAAGAACTTTAATAATTTTCTTGGGCAAGGAACGCCGCTGGGGAGACTTGTTGCACTTTTACCATCTTTAGAACTGTTTAGAAAATTCGCTTGGGGGAGAGATGCCGCTAGGAAGACTTGCCGCAGTTTTGCCGTTGTTACAAGATCTTAGAAAATGTTCTTGGGCGAGAGATGGGACTGAAGAGACTTGCCGCAGTTTGCTATTTTTGGAAGTAATTGAAAAATCTCTGTGGGAGAGATGTCGCTGAGGATACTTGGAGCAGTTTTGCGATCTTTGGAACTACTTGAAAAATTTTCTTAATAAAGAAATGCCCCTGGCGAGACTTGCTGCAATTATGCTATTTTTTGAAGTAATTAAAAAAATTACTTGGGGGAGAAATGCCGCTGAGTCGACTTGAAGCAGTTTTGTGATCTTTAGAACTACTTTAAAAATTTTCTTGTGAGAGAGATGCGCCTGGGGAGACTTGCCGCAATCTTGACATATTTGAAAGTACTTAAAACATTTTCTTGGAATAGAGATGCCGCTGGGGAGACTTGCAGCTGATAAGAAATGCCGCGAATGTGAAAATTAATTCTGGGAGGCTTGCCGCATTTTTTCCACTTTAATGTGGGCTGAAAAATTATTCTCGAATGAAAGATGCTTCTGAGGAGTCTTGCCGCGGACGAGAGATCCCGCAGATGTGACAATTAGTACGAGAGACTTGCTGCACTTTTGCGACTTTGATGCGGACTTAAATATTTTTGCCGGATGAGAGATGCTATCGAAAAGACAATTAATCCTGGGAGACTTGTCCCAGTCTTGCCATTTTTAGTTGAACATTAAGAATTTTGGGAAGAAGAGATGCTAATGGGAGAATTGTTACTAGGGAGAGATGCCGCAAAAATGTCAATTTCACAGTGAGAAATGTCGTGCGAGAGAGAAGCTGCCAGGTAGAGATGCCTCAGTTGTGACATGCCGCGGATGAGACATGCCTCAGATGTAAAATTCCGCAGATGTCACATGTCACACATGGGACATTCCGCAGTTATGATATACCGCAGATGAGATATTCCACAGATGCGACAAGCTGCAGATGTAACATGCCGGAGATGTGACCTGCGGCAGAAGTTTCATGCCGCAGATGTGACATGCCACACATGTAACATGCCGCATGTGGCATGTTATGGACCCGCAATGAATTGATGAAGTCGAAAAACTTATTTAGCTCATCTAGTCCATGTCGCCAGATGACAAAAGTGTCATCAACGTAAAGATATCTAAAGTCCAGTTTAAGCTTTGAATTTAATGAAGATTTTCGTTTCTAATTCTTCTATAAAGATGCTGGCTATTACAGGTGAGATGGCAGAACCCATTGCTGCTTCTGAGGTTTGTTCAGAGAATTGTTTGTTCAAAGATAAGTAAGTATTATTAAGACAGTGCTCTATCAAAGGTATGAGCTCGGAGGGGAAGTTAGCTTTAAAACTATCATGTCTTGGAGTTGAATGTGAATCTGCTGTATCCTTTTGATAAAGTCAAAACAGTTTTGGATATGAGTGATACAGTTTCCCGTGAAAGAATTAAGTTTTATTGAAGAGGAAGCGTGCTAGCTTGTAAGTGGGTAAGTTTATTGCGCTGAGGATCGGTTTTTGTTTTGCTGAATATTGTTTTTGTGGATCGTTCTTTATCTACTGCAAAATTGTGTACTTTGAATAAGGCTGAATCATTTTATTGCTAAGAAGATGGTCAGAGATATTTTTACTGTGTTAGTTAGTTATGTGTGCCATACTAGAAGTAATCTGTCAAATTATACTTTTTGTTTTTGAGTGAAAGCTCTTTAATCCGTTGCGATTTGTCTAATGATATGCCTTCCAGTTTAGAGCCATTGTCAAACCTGTAATTATTTGATAGCGATAGGTAAAACTTAATAATTTTTCGGAGGTAATGTTCAAGAGAAATTTTGAATGCCGTATTTTTTCTTTTAAGAGAAGCAAGTTTTTATTATGTCAACTTGATTTAGATTTCGATGTTCCGAAATGGTTTTTAATTGTATGAATTTTGGGATGATTTTATTGTCCCTGCACCGTTTCAAAAAAAGCTAAAGATATTAGTAGCTTACCTTGAGAAGTCCTGAGCTGACCAAATGTATTAGTTCTAGTAAGAAGACTCTCCCCGTAGAGTTATTTAATAATAGATTTAATGCTTTTGCGTTGATTCATTATAATGAACTAGGTACTTCGGGTTTCCATCGCATACAAAACACTACAAATTGGCCAATCATATATGTTATTATTAGGAAGAATGAGGAATTGGAAAGGGAATGAAAAATTATGAAATGGTGTTCAATATAAAACTCTTTATTTGTTTAAAAAAGATATTTATATCAAGTTTTAAATACAATATCAAGAACTGAAACAGGACTGGGCCAAAGCTGGATCAGGTCTCCTCGGAAGTGGAACCAATGCTGGGAAGCGGATAGCGGGTGGCTGGGGCTATATGAACAATGTCTTCTGACCCGAAGGGGTAGTGGTAGTGCTTTCTTAACCACTGATCTGTAACTATATCCAAAACTGGTTCAATTTTCATGTGATTATGTATGTTTACTTTCACTTCAATCCATTCTTTCTTTGCAGAATCATAAATTACAATAGGACGCAAACGTCCCCTATTATCGACTACTCCAATGATGTATCCGTTCTTTACGCCTACTCTATAAATGTCATATCCTATAGTAAAACGAAACCCAGAGGTGCCTTCGTAATGATGCAATTCGGGTAAATAATACGGATTAATGGTTAGCGGGGCCTCCACACGACGTCTTTTACCTAGTATTTCTGCAAAATAAATAATTAATAGGAATTTATGCATTGTATTTATTATTAAATTAATTTAATAAATGATAGTTCATCTTTTCGGAGCTTCTCAACTCAGCAGCAAAATTTTCGATGAAGAGAGATAAATTTAACAAAATAGTTGCATTATTTACCAGCTAGCTGAATTTTCACGCTACAAAGATGAATTTATAACTAGGGCAATTCATTTAATAAAGAAGGTAGAATTTTTAAATTATTAGATAAATTTTTCAACAAAATAGTTCAAATTCCAACTGAAAAAGATGAATTTTCAAACAAAAATGGCAGAATTAAATTTTAAGTAAAAAAAATTGTTAACCAGACTAAATATACATACATATAAATTTTAAATAGAATAATTATGTTTCAAATACTTGAATTTTAAAATGCACTGATGAATTCTCGAAATAATATTTAGAAAAAAAAATTTTCATTTTAAAAACGTTTTAACATTTCACTAAAGCATTAAATTTTCAACCAAAGAGCAGATTTTTTAATGAAGAAGATATTTTTCCTACAAAACAAAAAATATCAATTATCAGCAGAATACATGAATTTGCAGTCAATTACTTAAGTTTCCAACTAAAAATTATGAACTTAAATCTAAGAAAGATCAATTTCCAACAAAAAATACAATAATTAAAATGTTGTCCTTCAACAGGTGATCGTTTAATGGTTCGATACTATCAATCGGTAGTGTAATAGCAGTAGAACCATTTTTTTATTTGAACAGTTTCAAATATAAATGAAATAGTATATTACAGTTATCAATTTACTTTAAACTATAGATATTATTATATTTACCAGTGGAATTAATGAAAGTGAAGTAGGTGAAACACAGAAGACACATGAGAGTCCTCAATTTTTCAATATAATTGAAATTCACCTATGGGGATTTTCGATACGAGTATATCTGATAAATATTATTCAACAAGCCTCAGCGCATATAATAACAGTATTAATAGCTGTGGCATTTATCATCATAAATTGTTTACGCTTTAAAAATTTGCTTTTGTGTACTGAATTCGTGAAAACACTAAATATTTGTAACGCTATATGTACAACTTAGGTGAAATAAAACGACTGAGTATTCCGCAATATGTAAATAGTCAATGTCAGTTACAAGGTAAACGTAGTAAATATATTATGTTGGCAGATGTGTTGTAGAACCTTGAAAGTTTCACATTATTCTCTTCCTATTAGTTTAATAAAGTTGAAAAGCTTACACAATTGCGTTTTTTATTAAACTTTTATTGATTTTCATAAAAAATACGCTTGAAAAAATTTAATTAATCTTATGTTCGATGAAGGAGGCTTCTATCAATTTATATGTACGCCTCTAATGAATAATAAAAGCAGGTTCAACATTTCGTGAAAGGCTACAATAAAATTGTAAATAAAGAGTATAGCCGGGTAGACGTGGAAAATCGGCCCGGGCTCGTATAAGACTGAAATTCATGTCAATTTTTCATCTTAAGGTAGCAAAAAAGTATCAATATTTTTGGATTTCCAAATTTATTTTTTCGTAAATTATGGAAGGGGAAAGAAAATGTTCAATTCTTAGGAATTTTTTAAGGGTAATGTTCTTGACGTGTGACAACCATATTTGCACACAAAAACTCTACATCGTTTAGATTAACAAATTTTTCCCCGAACTGATCGAAATTGTGCGCCATAGTGAACAAAATAACAACTAATTTTCCTATTGGCATATGGAAACCCAGGGATTGGTCTCTGAGACATTAGGGAGTCTTTAACTTCTTCTTTTCTGCTTGTGGCCTCTTAGATTCAATAAGAGATGCATCCAATTAATAGTGTTAATGGTCGAATTTGAATTAATCCATTTGAGAACTTCTTGAACTGCGCTTGCGCCACATCAGCAACCTGATTGATTAATGTTAGCGCGCGTATTTTAAATTATTCAAATACTTAAATTTATTATTTAAGCTAAATAATGATTGACAAATGTAGAAAAAGTAACTTCTTAATCCTAAAATAGAATTTGGGAGTGACAGATGAAAAATAATCCGATTTCATTGAAAAGTCGTTAATAATAACGTATTTTTCATTAACATGGAAATATTTGTTCATCTGACACTCCAAGATCTCATTTTAGGATTCAGAAATTAATTTTTATATATTTCCCAATTATTATTCATTAAAAGTTGTTATTTGAACATTTATACCATTCAGAATGAAATAGGCCTGTTTTTGCATTGAAAAATACTTTATTTCATTAAAAACTTGACACTTTTAACATTCGCATTAGTTACGATTGAAAAAGTATTAGAATTGTCAAATATTTGACCCCACAACCTTCAAACTTAGTACCAAAGACGCAAAATACGAAAAAAAGTCTTTTAGAGAAATTATAGCTTTTGAAAGAAGACTTTTAGATTTTTGTATCCATAAAAATATTGTGAACACAAAAATCCAATGTTTAACATAAAAGCGCGAAATAAAGAAATATCTTAAAAAGGATTCTAGTTTCTTATTTATTTTAAGGTAGTTCAGAAAATATTTATTTACAAATGTCCGTTAAAAATCGAAGACGCAGCGCGAGTGTCACGAAATAAGAATGTATGCGTCAAAGCCCACAGAGAAAAAATCGGAAGGTTTAAGTATGTGTGAGCATGAAGCTTTAATTTTTGCCAAAAAATTCATGAAAACATGTGATATAATATTCTCAAAATTAAATATAAAGAGTAGTATTTTGAAAACAGTTAGAATTGTATTCAAAAGCGATTGATAATATTATTTAAATAATGATAATATGAGTAATAATAATGTTTAAACATTAATAAATAGCCACAAAATAAACTTTTTTATCAAATCATTTAGACATTTCCGCTCTCTGA
>NC_046657.1:13087686-13091463 GCF_010883055.1 Belonocnema kinseyi | reverse complement strand
TGATTTATTTATAATCAAGGTGGCCACTTGAGCGGGAAACCGGAAAAGACCGTAGCAAAATTCAAGTTTTTATTTTTTCAGTAATTTTTGCCAATTTAGACAAGAAATTTAGGCTTTATCTACCGTCAGGGCATATGAGTGAAAATAATTATCGTTTTTATTTTAGGACAGGGAGTTTCGTTAGAGAAATAATTCTTTTTTAACAGAAATTTTTTGAGATGGCGCGAGAAAAAAACTGCGATTTAGAAGAAAGGATTTTAAAAATTCCTGTTCCAAGTCATAATTCATCACAATTTAAAGACTTCTTCTTCGGAGGTTTAAAAAAAGCGAATGCTTAAAGTAGTTTTTAGAGTCGAAATAGTATTTCAAAAAGGAAATATATCTAAATAATAATATACATTTTTTACACCTTTCCTTAAGAATTTACCTGTTGTGCTTGTAAATTCAACTACATTTTAATTTAAAATTCACCTGTTTTTAAAAATCTAACTATTTAGTTGAAAAAAAATGTTTTAACTACAAATTTAACTATTCCAGTAGAGAGTATAACTATTTAGAATGGAAAATTGACCTTTTCTCGTTCAATGTTCAACAATTTTTACCAAACTATGTCTTTTGATTTTGAAAATTCTTTTATTTCGTTAACAATTCACGTATGTTGTTAAAAATATACTTTTTTGGTAGGAAATAAGTTTTTTGTTTGAAAGATAATCTCCTTATTTAAAAAGTCTTCTTTTATGTTAAAACTGTAAGTGTTCCAGTTAAATATTCATCATTTTACTTGAAAATAAATTTTTCAGGTGAAAAATAAATTTACTTTGTTGAAAAATAAACTCTTCTGTTGAAAATTGTTATTATTATTTTTTTTTTTTTTTTTGATTGAAGATTCATAATTTTAATTAAAAATTCTTTTCTTTGGTTAAAAAACGAGCTTCTTGCTGTTCTGGCCTGACGTACATACTAGAGCTACACATTTTAATACTATGATATCGCACTCAGAATTGAAAAAGAACTTTCATCACAATTAATAATTTACTCAGATACAATTTCTCATTATTTAAATTGTCAATTTTACAAATTTTTCTCATAGAAATCACTTTCAATATGATATTATTCGTTTTTTCGCTGACCCGCGTGGCCACGCGATCACAAAATGCCCAATGGAGACGACTCCGATACAGAAGAGACGATCCTAGCCTCAATGTAGTAAAAAATCCCACAAAAAGATTGCCCGACTCAACACATGGTTCGCATAATTAAACCTTCGGTGATAAAAACAAAGTTTTGTGTGATGAAACCAACGAACCTGCTGGCATCCATATGTGTGTTCCGAACAACAATTATACTCCCAATAAGAAAGGCCCTTACTTTGTCACTATCCAATCCTCTCAGGAAACGCTTCATACATTGTCCGTTGGTAGTATTTTATACAAGACATTTCCAAATATGATCAACAGGATTCAAAAAGACAATAGAAATAGTGTTTCCGTCAAGTGCAAGTCTGTTCCAGATGCAAACAACGTCGTTGATAATAATAAAACCCTAGCTGAATCTAAACGTAATGATTTTATTCCTAACTATAGAATCGCCCGACAGGGTATTATTAAAAATGTTCCTACTGACATATCCTCAGAGGAAATCAAGAGCTTTGCCGTGACAAGCAATGCATGTTCAATATTAGAAGTGCGTTGCTTCACAAAAAGAGGGGATGATCAGATTCGTGACCTCCCAACCATTGAAATCACCTGTGAAGGTCAAGAAATTCCGGGATATGTTTACATTGTTAAGTCCGTATCAGAGTTGATCCATATGCCACCGGCAGTAAAAATGTGCTATTCTTGCTTTCGCTACGGTCACGTGGCCTCTCAGTGTACTAATATATACATCAGAGAATGACATTCTCAAATAATCAACCACTCGATCTCAATTCTCTGCCAGAATCCACTGCTCATCTTTCTCTTCCACCTCATCTAAATTATTCTAGTTGTTCTCAATTAGGCGACGTTGATTCAAACTGCCTGCTTGGAGCAGGAGTAGGCTTATTTCTCCAGGAGCTTTTGCTTACACACAAGCTGCTTCAAAACCCAACATTCAGCGTAAAGCTCCACTAGCTCGACAAAGTGACAGCGTTCGGCAACCCTTAACAAGCATGAAGGATCAACGCCCTACCGCGGCTCTAACTTTCATTAAGATCTACAGACTAGTAAATCACTTCAACAACGCCGATATTCTGATAATGGTTTTCAGAACATCTCTTCCAAACGCATAAATGAAAAAACTTTTTCCTATACAGATGGTTTCAAAACTTCAGACAACTCCGTAAGTCTAGCAATTTTCGCCCCTCAACTTGACATATATCTGGCATATAAAATCTTCGCAAAATTTTCAATTTTCACTGGAGAGTCAATAGCAATATTCGAAGCCATAGAATTCAGCTTAAACAACAATATTTCTTATTCTACGATATTTTAAGACCCTCGAAGTGTCCTTTAGGCCTGTTAGAATTTCAACACCTGTTCCTCCACATCATACTTGACATTTAAAATTTATAATCTATTACACATTCCTAAAAACAGTGAAATTATTATAGAACTTGTTTGGATTCATACACATAAAGGCATTCATAGGAACGAAATGCCTGACAATCTAGCGAATGCAGGTGTCACGCAAGGCGAAGACCTGCATTATTTAGTTCCTCATACAGATCTCAATCATATTCCATACGAGAATGCTTTTATGCGATCTAAAGATACCCGGATTCAGAAAAGTTTTATCACAGGAAAACATTACTTTGATAATGACTACATAGAAACAAGACAACCATGGTTCATTAAATTGCAAGCAAAGAGAAGAGATATCATGACAGTAGCTAGAATTAGATCTAATAATTATGGATTAATTCATAGTTTATTTAGGAAAAATATTTTAGAGTAAAGCGAATGCAGTTTTTATGGTAAAATAGATAAGGATATTAACCATATAGTATGGTCTTATCCTCGCTTTACGGAGCAAAGGGATTCCTTAGAGAAATTTCTTATTAAGAAAAAGAAATTTCCTCCTTACAATATTGAAACTATATCACACAACCCGTCCAGTCTGAGAACATCTCTAATACCACGTTTCCTGAGAGATTGCAACTTACTCATATAATAAATATATATATAATCATTTTTTTATTATTATTATTATTCTCATTTAAAACTAAGTAGACTATACTTACATCTTCACTTACAATTTCGTCATATTGCATTCTTTCCGAACAAGGACTTCATGAATATTGGAACGTACCATGTAAAAATATTCTTGCAACTAAATGGTACTGGTTGGAACAAGTTAGAGCAGGTTTGCACTGATTGGTGCAACCTCGTGCATATTCTAATCAGTTATTATTATTATTATTAATATTATTTATTTATATTCTTATATCTTATGAGTGTTTATAATTCAATTATTACTGCCATTATTATCGATCAAGTGTAAATGCACTTGACTTACATTCTTTGTCATATTGTTTTTGTGTTTGTAAATCTACGGCGTGAGTAATCTTGCGTTATTATGTATCAATGTTCATTCTCATAACTGATGTCAAGATTAGGGGAGAAAAACAACCCATGATAACTCACACCGTACTCGTCTAAACAAGAAAAAATTATAAGAAAAGTGCAAGTTAAGTTCACTTACCAGGTGTATACATATGAAACCGGTATTGCCATTTAGTGGCCAGTAGGCACACTTGTAGGCACTGTCGGAACTTACCATTTGTGCTAATTGGCGTAT
>NC_046657.1:13071075-13087586 GCF_010883055.1 Belonocnema kinseyi | reverse complement strand
GCGCATACTTTGAATAAAATATTTGTTATCATTCTCTTGAAATAAATGTGTTTTTTTCTTGAAAAAATACCGGTTTCATATGTATACACCTGGTACACTTCGGCAATAATAACACTGCCCTGCAAATTTTAATTTGTTTGATGGGAATGAAATGGTACCTAGTATTTCCGAATGGATTTTCGTGCTAAACACAAATCTGGGTTTTTAAACTGACTATCACGTAATGTTTTTGAGACAATAGGAGGTGAAACTCCTAAAAAAAAAGTTTTTAGCGATTTTTGAAAAATTGTAAAGCTGAACCATGACATGCTACAAACGTCGCTAATATCAGAAATTAAAGGCTGAAACAAGCCCTTTCAAATTAGACCTGCGTTCAATTAATCGAATCCACCTTTAGAGCGGGGGTGTGTTTTTGTCTGGGGGTGTAGCAAGAAAATGAAAACAGAAAGGATTTTAACATACTTACACCCACGCCCAGACATAATAAAATGTGCAGTGTTTTAAAGGTTTTAAGGAACCAGTAATTGATTTTAAAAAATCAAAATAGCGGATCCAATATAGCGGACTATTTTTTTAAATTTGATCTTATTCGCTTAAAACTTGTTATTTAGAGGTTTTAAGGTCATGCTCTTCGTGACCACGTGACCAAACTAGTCCCCGGTTATGAGCATTTTTTTTGGTGTTCACTGTGTCCACACGGATTGAGATATCGTGTTCAAAATTTGACAGATTAAATAAAAAGCACTAAAGAACGTATGTATACATCAATATGTTTATAGTTTTAAAGAAAGTTTATTCATAAATCGATGAAATAGGATATTACCATTCAAGTTATAGCACTTTGCAGATAATTTTTGGTTTGATGCCCCAGTGGGCACGATGTTTGGCGACATCGTTACGACATCTTTACGACAACTTTACTATATCCTATGTCCATGTCGTTAGATCGTCTTTATGATATCGTAAATATGTCGTATGATCTGACGATTTCTTTACGATATCGTGAGGACACTGTAATGACATGGACATAGGATGTCGTAGAATTATCGTAAAGATGTCGTAACGATGTCGTAAAGACTTTGCCAAATTTTGTGCCCACTGGGGCATTTTGGATTTTTTGGTTCGCGTATATTGAGCACTGACACCAATTTTGGACTAAATCGTCTAAACCTTAAATAAAATTAATGTAAGCAATAAAATTTGCACATTCGTTGCCAATCAACAAATAAGTATCTGCACACACGTAACCTGTCATTATTTTTGAAGCATTTTTAGCGATGTCTAGCAGAGAAAAAAATAAACTTTGAACGTCGATAAAGTCGAGATCACGTGACTAAGTTCGTTCATGAAATTTAGTGAAGAATGACTTTCATTTTTTTGGTCCTAAAAATAAAAGATAAATTTCAAATTGGAAACATAGCAACACCAGAAATGTGATCAAATGTACTCTTCGAAGTTTTCCAACCAACTTCCATAATTCTTGACGTCTTATTTTTGACGTTGCATTGATCAGCTGATAACTATTGTTGACAGTGAACCAACCGGCGGGGTTCAGCGTCGAACTCGCCTTGTCCTTCGCCCCTGGGCGAACTTTCATTATCGTGGGTTTGGTATAACTTAGAATTGTTTCACACCAGTACAAAAAATCCACAAGAATATACAACCATTAGAAAATTTTAATTATTTTCTGAAGAGGAACATTTCCCAAGATGAAACTTGGATGGATTTTCGAGTATTACGTTCTAAAGATATTCCTCGCTTTTTTTAAATCGAGGCATCTACTTTATCGACATTAAAATTTTTTTTCCTATTCCTATAGTATTTCCCTAGAAAACTTTCTTCGTAATTGTAAACATTTTGATATATACAAACGTTCCTTAGTCCTTTCGGTATAACTTCCTAAATCCTGAACACGATATCTAAATCCGTGTGAACGTAGTAAGGACCGAAAAAAATATCATTCTCCACACAAAAATTTTATGAAGGGACTTAGTCACGTGATCCCGACTTTATCGACATTCACAGTTTCTTTTGCTTTCAGCTAGAAATCGCTAAAAATTCTCCAAAAATAATGATAGCACACATTTGGCAACGAATATGAAGACGCATATAAATACTTCCAATGCAGCGTAATCTGGCGCTTATCGAAAAGAAGTTTTCAAATAAAACTTGCGTATTTTCAAGAATGAATCTGAATCTGCAAAAAATAAAGGTTTTTATTTGAAAATTTTAAGTAATACTCTACCGTCCAGGGGGTGGGGTGTCGAGTAAATGTGTACGTAGTCGATTTTCCTCCTTGAACATAAAAACGTTTTTTATAAAAGAGATACTTCGGGTTTCAATCGTGTACAAAACTACGAATTTTGCCGACGTCTAGTTAACATTGCAGTTCAGTTCTTTAGGGCTAACCTGAAACTGAGGTATCAGGTTATGTTGTTCTTACGTATACTTTTCAAGATGCCTGTGATTGGCTCGAGCACTTCACCATGGAAACTGGTCGCACCTGATTGGTTATTCAAGTCATTTTTTTTTAAATCGGGAGGACGGAATGCCAAATCTGATTTTTATTATAACCGTTGAGCCTATTGATTTTATTAGTGTGTTTTAAGATTTCGATTGCTTCTTTATGTTTTCTTGGGAAAATATTGTGTGTTGTTGCGATGACGGCTGTTTCATCAAATAAAATGTTATGTCCTGTTTCAATATGATGTTTAGCTAGTGCTAATTGCATAAAATGTTTGAGCCTTACTTTACTCTCATTTTCTGTTATACGTTGGCTCACCGATCTTCCAGTTTCGCCAATATTGACTTTGCTACTAAAACAAGGGATTTAATATACTCCTGGATCACTGAGAGGTGCCTTTTCGTCTTTCGGTCTGTTTAGAAGTTGCCCTATTTTCGCAGGTTTTTTTTAATATGGTTTAGATGTCATGTTTATTGAGAATTCTTCGTATTTGTTCTGTAAAACCTTGGGTGTAGGGTAGGATGGTGGTTCTTTTTCTCTCTCTTTCTTTAGTAAGCTGTGTTGACTTTTTTTTTGGGTCTCTTTTTAGTGCTTGGTCAATTTGTTCGACTGTGTAATCGTTCTGCAATAAAATTTGTTTAACGTTTTGTAATTCCTTTTGTAAGTTATAGTCCAGGTATTACGTCGGAAAAAAGTGTGAAATTCCACAATAAGTCCAACCAGCAATGTTTTTAATGAGAATGTTTCGTTTTGGGGTCCTTTTTGACATACCAAAAATGCTAGAACAGATCAGTTGCCAAACCCGGTTTTTTTAACAGTTCCAAACGTTACTTATGCGTGGACGGATATTTCCCATTGAATTTTAGAGCAAAATGTCCAACAGATAAAAGAAAGAAAACAAAATTCTGAACAAATTTTGTTTTAAAAAAATCCGTTAACTTCTATTGGTTTCGAGTTATGATACATTAAAAAGTCCCAATTTTTTATTTTCACAGTTGAGTGAAACTAGACTCAATTTGCTGTAATTGCAAAGTGGACTTCAGTTTTTTCCAAAGAAATCCTGCCAAGTTCAGTTTACGTTGATTGTGCCAGAGGATGAAATAGAGTCTACAAAAATCTGCGTATATCCAAGAAAAAAAAAAGTATTCTCGACCCATTATTTTGGGAATTGTAAGGTTTCAAAGAAATGAATAGAGTCACCTGAGCGTATCGTAAAGTAGAACTACGGTCATATTTCGAAATATTGTCATTCGGTCATATTGTTGTATTATTTGCAAAGTTACACAGTGTTTTTTTTAACTTAGTTATTTTTCGCTGAAGATAAAAAAATGAAGTTTTTTTAAAACAAAATTTGTTCAGAATTTTGTTTTCTTTCTTTTTTCTCTTGGGCCTTTTGCTGCAAAATGTAATGGAAATTATCTGTCCACGCAAAAGTAACTTTAGGAACTGTTTAAAAAAAACCGGGTTTGGCAACTGATCTGTTCTAGCATTTTTGATATCTCAAAAAGGACCCCAAAATGAAACTTCCTCATTAAAAACGTTGCTGGTTGGATTTATGATGGAACAAAACTACCAGATGCCTGGACTATTATCTGTATCTGTTTTGAAGACAGCTCTGTATAAAAGGAGTTGATGATCGATTGTTTTAAAGATGGTTGGTGGTGAGAGGAGGCATGTAGGTATCTGATTATATGGGCTTATACCTATTTATAATCGATTGATGAAATCGAAAAACTTATTTAGTTAATCTATTCCATGTTGCTAGGTGACAAAAGTGTCATCAACCTGACGGAACCAAAATTCTGGTTTAAGCTTGGATTGATTGAAGATCGTGGTTTCTAAATGTTTCATAAAGATGCTGGCTATTACAGGTGAGACGACAGATTCCTTGCTGCGCCTGTGGTTTGTTTACAGAATTGTTTGTTAAGAGAGAAGTAATTATTATTGCGACAGTGCTCTATCAAAGGTATGAGCTCGGAGACAAAATTAGCAAAAGATTTAATAATATGAATTGTATCAGAGATTGGTACTTTCTTAAAGAGAGATGTCGCGTCAAAACTGACTATCATGTTTTGGGGTTTAATGTGAATCTGCTATATCTTTTTGATAAAGTCAAAAGAGTTTTGCAAGTGAGTGATATAGTTTCCTGTGAAAGGATTTAGTGTAATAGCGATGAAGCGTGCTAGCTTGTAAGTTGGTAGGTTTTTTGCGCTGACGATCGGTTTTTGTTTTGCTGAATATTGTTTTTTAGGGTCCTTTTTAAGTTTTTCGTGTGTATTGTCAGTTGGAAGGTCCATGATTTTGTTGTCATTTGCTTTTTTAGGTGGAAAGGTACATTTCGTGGATTCCAAATTACCAATGGCTTCTTCTTTCGGAATTTTGGAGGTAGCTATTGCAAAGTTGTGTACTTTAGGTAAGGCAGAAATCATTTAATTGCTAATAGGATGGTCAGAGATGTTATTTTACTGTGTTAGTTAGTTGCGTGTGCTTTACTAGAAGTAATTTGTCAAATTTTAGTTGTAATGCTTTCGCGATGATTCATTATGAGAAACTAGATGCTTCGGGTGACAATAGCGTACAAAAAACTACGAATTTTCCAATCAGGTGCGACCAGTCTCCATGTTGGGGAGCTCTGGCTAATCACAGGCATTTTGGAGAAGTTACATAAGAACAATATAACCTGATATCTCAGTTTGAGGTTAGCCCTGAAGAAGTGAACTGCAATGTTTACGAAACGTCGGAAAAATTCGTAGTTTTGTATGCGATTAAAACCCGAAGTATCTCTTTTATCATAATGAACCTCCGTGAAAGCATTAGATCCATTAAAATTTTTTTTTAAACATTTTTTTTGTTCTATACATGTTTTTGTTTTAAAGATACTTCGTTGTCTCATGATAAAAAAATCAACCTGCGTAATCATTTTTGGACCATATTTGGTTGCACATTACACGAGCCCTCAAAAAATCATTATCACAAAACTTTTATTTATCTGCGCTCGATTTTAATCTGTGAGTCTATTTTTGACTTAAATATTAATGTTTAGAGAATTAGCTCATTTAATAATTGTGATATTTTTTTATTTATACTATTCATTTATATATAATATTATGTAGTTTTAAATTCTATTTGACCTGTAGAGAAAATTTTAAAATTTATAAAATCTTATTAGTCCTGTATGAGATCCTTCCGAAATTCAAGGAATTTTTTTTTAAAATCATGGAATATTTGAAATTGTGTGA
This sequence comes from Belonocnema kinseyi, assembly GCF_010883055.1. Lineage (NCBI taxonomy): Eukaryota > Metazoa > Arthropoda > Insecta > Hymenoptera > Cynipidae > Belonocnema > Belonocnema kinseyi. The sequence goes on along the minus strand of NC_046657.1, from coordinate 13,081,883 downwards.
AATCCCCTAAAATTCTCTTAAAAGCTCTTAAATAGCGGGAAAATCCCACACAGTTATTGAAAATGCCCTAAAAATTTTAAATCCTATGAAATATTTCAAAATCCTTATAAGGTTTGAGACCATTTTTTTAATTCTAATTAAATTTTTTGATTTCTACAAATCTCTTGAAATATTTAAAATGATATTAAATCCCAGTTCTCTTCTGTAAAATATTACATTTGAATTAACGACGTGAAAAAGTCATTAAAATAAGAATAAGAAAAACTTCGAGGTGTAAAACATTCTTGATTTAACGTCTGGCAAAGAATAAATTGGTCTTATTAGTGAATGAATATTGTTTTTGGTTATAAATTTCAATGAAATAATAATTTTTTTCTGTTATTCATATGATTAATTTTATTCTGAAAAATAATAATAATACGGTTTTAGTTTTCTTATTTTAAGTCTCATGAAGCAGGTTCAGTCGTTATTTTGACTCACAATGTATCGCAAACGATGTGTGCACAAACATTTTCATCAAATAAAGAAAGGAATATATATAAAATAAGAGAGTACTTTCTCATATCGTACATAATTGTTATACTTGTTTTCTTTATACCCATTTGATTCATATTCTAAAAAAGATTTTCAGTTTATTTTATTCCATAAGTCGCTAACTCATTCTTTATTCGCATTTTGTCACTGTATGTCTTAGTACACGCTGAATTCTTAAAACTACTTAAGATTTATGATATTTGAAAAATTTAGAGAGACTAAAATGACAGAATGTTGGGAAACTTGTTTTTGTAGAATTATACGCTACCTCAGTTACAAGGTAATGAATTAGTAAATACCTTATGTTGGTAAAGGTGATGCAGCGCATTTACAAGTTTTGTCAAAATACCTTCTTTTGGTTCCAATACAATTACGAATCTTACACAATCGCGTTCTTTTCTTAAACTTTTATGTTTTTTATATTTCCCAATAAATTAATAATATTTCACTAGCTCAATCAATAGTCTTCCTGTCATATTTTTATATTTATTGTATGCCTAAACTTGAAATTGATCATTCCTTTCTGAACACAATAAAAGTTTATCGTCGAAGAATTAAATTCAAGTTTGATTTAAAATTTATCCCTATTTATGTTTTAAAGACAGGATAATTTCAGCTAGATAAAGAACCCAAATTAGGAAAGTACTCTTCACCAAAATTTAGAATATATGCCAAAATGATTTTTTTATCTGACAATGATTTAAATTAAAGATAAGAAAAGAATGGCAACATACCCGGATGAAAAATAATATGCTTGAAAAGCTGCACATAGTAGGTGTTGTGAATTGGACATTAGTTCACTGTTTTTATGAATGTTTTAATTTGTGTTCTCATTTTCTATTTTTATTTGCATTCTTCGTTACATTTATGATTCTTGGATTTGTCTTTATATTTTGATTTTCGTATTGAGTAATGTCTGAATTTATGTCTAAGCCGGTCTTATCGTTTTCGTGCTGTCCTTCTCTTACAAATAGTCTTGTTGCTCGGTTTCCCAATTTTATTTCCTCGCCTCGTCAGTCCGCGTTCGCCAAGCAACAAGTTTTATTGATTTTATACAGTTTTAGTCTATTTATAATAAAGACCGCGCTTTTACGGCGTTATTTTTATGAATTAAAGTGCTGTGGTTCTGATTGACTTGACCTAAACACGCATGTTTCCCTACCAGAATTGATCAGTCGTGACAATGTTTAGTCGTTTTTTTTTTAGTTTTCAAAACAGTAGGTTATTACTATGAAGAATGAGGAATTGAAAAGGGAATGCAAAATTATGAAATAGTGTTCAATATAAAATCCTTTATTTGCTTAAAATAGTTATTTATATAAAGTTTTGAATGCAAGATCAAGAATTGAAACAGGACTGGGCCCAAGCTGGATCAGTCCTCCTCGGAAATTGAACCAGTGCTGGGAAGCGGATAGCGAGTGGCTGGGGCTATATGAACAATGTCTTCTGACCCGAAGGGGTGGTGGTAGTGCTTTCTTAACCACTGATCCGTAAATACATCCAAAACTGGTTCAATTTTCATGTGATTGTGTATGTTTACTTTCACTTCAATCCATTTTTTCTTTGCAGAATCATAAATTACAATAGGACGCAAACGTCCCCTATTATCGACTACTCCAATGATGTATCCGTTCTTTACTCCTACTCTATAAATGTAATGTCCTATATCAAAACGAAACCCAGAGGTGCCTTCGTAATGATGCAATTCGGGTAAATAATACGGATTAATGGTTTGTGGGGCTTCCTCACGACGTCTTTTGCCTAATATTTCTGCAAAACAAATAGTTAGTAGGAAGTTAAGCATTGTATTTATTATCAATTTAATTTAATAAATTATATTTTTTCTTTTCGGAGATTTTCAACTCAGCGGTAAAATTTTCTAACAACAAAGATACATTTAACAAAGTAGTTGAATTTTTCAACAGGTAGCTGAATTTTCGCCCTACAAAAATGAGTTCATAACCAGGGGAATTCATATAATAAAGAAGGTCGAATTTTCAAATAAATACATGAAGCTTTCAACGAAATAGTTCAACTTCCCTCTGAAAAAGATGTATTTTCAAACAAAAATGGAAGAATTAAATTTTAAATGAAAAAAATTGTTAACCAGACTAAATATACATAAATACGAATTTTTAATCGAATAATTATGTTTCAAAGCTAAAAAGTCTAATTTTTTAGAAAACAGTTGACTTTTAAGCAGCAAAATATGAATTTTCAACTAACAAATTTAATTTCACAGGCACACGAAAAAAAAACGTATTGTCCACCAGGCGAGGTAAACATTTCTATAAGTAAGTTTTTTTCGGTCGCTGAATACGAATCCGATGTTCGTTGGACTCGGTCAGGCCGCATTTTGTTCCTAACCTCAAAAAAATTATGAAAGTTGAAATATTTTTGGAAACAACCAGAAAGCAAAGCGGTTATGTTTTCAGCGTCGCTGACTCCGAATTTAAAGGTTATTTCTCTTGGCAAGGTCGTATTGCATTCATAGCCAAAAAAAAATAAAACACTGAAAACTGTTCTCAACATAAATTATTTGTATTCAGCGTCCGGTACATAGAACTTGCTAGTCCTCGCCAAGTCTAATTATCTTTAAATTTAGACTCAGCGACCCTGAAAACATATAACCGTTCTCCTTTATGGGTGTTTCCATGAATGTTCCGACTTTTATCATTTTTTGAGGTTAGGAAACAAATAGGACCTGGCCGAGTCAAACCAACCCCGGATTCACATTCAGAGACCCCAAAAATGTATAAAAATTTTTATCTTGTCTGGTGGACAAGACATTTTTTTTTTTAATGTGCCAGTGTTTTTAATCAGAAAAGATGAGTTTTCAAATACAAAAATATAAATTTACTACAAAAAAGTTCATTTACGACCAAATAGATGAATTTTCAAATGGAATGAATAATCTGCAACATAATCTTGAAAAAAAGATTTGTTTTTTATGTTTCAACATTCAACTAAAGCATTGAATTTTCAACCAAAAAGCAGATTTTTTAATCATGAAGATATTTTTAGTACAAAACAAAAAAGATGAATTATCAACAGACGACCAAAATTTTCAACCAATTACTTAAGTTTTCAACTAAAAAGTATACTAGTAGTAGAACAATTTCTTCATTTAAACGGTTGCGAATCTAAAATGAATAGTATATTGCAGTTAACAATTTACTTTAAACTACAGATATTATTATATTTACCAGTGGAATTAGTAAAAGAGAAGTGGATGAAACACAGAAGACACATAAGAGTCCTCATTGTCCAAAAATAAAGGAAATTCACCTATGGAGATTTTTGATACGAGTATAACTGATGAATATTCTTCAATCAGCTTCAACGCAGATTATAATCATACTAATAGCTGTGGCATTCCTAATTATAAATTGTCTACACTTCACAAATTTGTTTTTTTTTTTTGTACTGAATTCCTGAAAACACTAAAGATTTATAACGCTTTATGTACAATTTAGAAGAAATGAAACGACTAAATGTTCCAAAATGTGTAAGCAGTTAATGCCAGTTACAAGGTAAACGTAGTAAATAAATTATGTTAGTAGAGGTGTTGTAGCATCTTAAAAGTTCAAAAATATTCTCTTCCTATTAGTTTAATAAAGTTGAAAAGATTACAGAATCGCGTTCTTTTATGAAACTTGTCTTACATTGATGAATATTGATTTTCAGAAAACATTGAAAGAGTAGTTAGACATTTCACTGATTAATCATTGATTTCGGACTCATTTACTAATCAGTTCAGTAACACCAGAGTAAAGCATGTGAAGTATAACCTCTCAATTTTCAAGTTAAGCGTTGTTATGACTCTTTTACATCAGTAGCAAGTACTTACTTAACGGGTTTGTACATGACAATTCCATCTTGAAATTAAAGTAATCTGTAAGGTTGTTTGTCATTCAAAAGCATCGGAACTTTTCACCTTTTTTAATATTTGATCATATTTATGAGTTTTAATTTTTTCTATGAGTCTTTGATTAAATATACTAAAACACTTTTTCATTATGATTGCTAAATGCACACGGTGCAGGGCTGCCAACCCTAAAAAGTGATTATTCAACTTATTCGATAAGTAACCTTTCACTGATTGTCAGTGAAGTATTTCTAGCTATTTGAATCAGTGAAATTTCATTGTCAATCAGTGATATTTCACTGGTTCAGATTTAGAGAATACTTCTCTAATAAATAATAAAAACAGAGTCAACATTTTGTAAAGGCTACAATAAAAATGTAAATAAAGATTATAGCCGGGTATACATGGAAAATCGGCTTCCGCTCGAATAAGACTGAAATTTATGTCAATTTTTTATCTTAAGGTAGCAAAAAAGTACTATAAATTTTAAACTTCAAAATTGATTTTTTGTACGTTATGGAGGGGGAAAGAAAATGTTAAAAATTTTTTAAGAGTGATGCTCTTGACGTCTGACAACCACATTTTCACACAAAAACTCAACATGCCTTAGATTAATAAATATTTTCCCGAATTGATCAAAATGGTGCGCCACAGTAGAAGAAAAAATAATAACTAATTTCCGTATTACCATGCATCAAATCAATAGTCTTAGGGCCGGTTCCACCAACCTCGGTTAAAAATTTAATCCTCAGTTGAAGGTAGTTACGCATTCCACTACTTTTTAACAGACGGTTAACTCGCATTAACCACCGTTAAATCTAACCGGTCAAGTTTCGTCGGTTAGGGCGATTTAATCGTCCTTTAACCTGAGAAGTGCAGTGTCGTTGTGAAATGTGGAGTTTTTGGAAGAAGTTCTGAGGTCGTCTGATGACGAAGTAGAAGAAGAAATTTTCGTCTTTATTCGCAGAAGACCGCGAATGTTCAAAGAAAGAGTGAATTTTTTTGATAATTTCGACGACGTTGATTTTCAAACGAGATTTCGCTTAAGAAAAGCTTGTGTAAATGATTTGCTGAATCAAATCGAAGGAGCATTAGAAAGAAAATTAGGTTATCTCACTTTATTTTTTTTCATCTTATCACAGATAACACGAATACACAGAAATATAAAAGGAACAAAAAACACATAAAAATGAACTTTTTTTAGGTTAGTGTAGACACGAGCGTGGACTGAACCTTATTTGGATTTGGCACGCACGGCCATATGCTTTGCTTTTCACTCGACCGAAAAATAGCCAATCACGCGAATGGTCAAAAATAAAATAGGAGTTACTTTGAAACGACTATGTGGTTAGATAACCGGGACCTCCAAAAACGTGGTGGAATGCACAACAGGATAATCGACGCTTAACTATGGCATAACATTTAATCCGCTGTCAGTTAACCAATGATTTAACTGAGGTTGGTTGAGGCGGCCCTTAATGGTCCAATTTCAATTAATCCATTTGGGAACTTCTTGAACTGAGCTTGCCTTAGACTGGAAAATTTAATATTTAATATAAATAATGATTGGGAAATGCATAGAAAGTAATTTCTTAATCTTAAAATAGAATTTGGAAGTGACAGATGAAAAATAATGCGATTTAGTTGAAAAATCGTTATTAATTCTGACTTTAAATTATTTTTTGCTTTATTATTTTTCTGACTAAATTATTTATTATTGACTTCTTAATTATTTTTTTATAATTTTAGTGCATTTTATTTTTAGTCACATTGCTGAGAATATCAAGAAATTTAATTACTAAACTTGAAAGAGACCAGATTAATCATTTTTATAAAAAAATCTTCCTTTCTCTGAAATTAGAATTAATGAAGTATTTTTATTTAAAATCAAAATATTTGTTTATCTGTCACTCTATAATCTTATTTTGGGATTCAGAAATTAATTTTTATGCATTTCCCAATAATTATTCATTGAAAATTTGAATATTTGAAAATCAGCGAAACGACAATAGCCACTTCCGGGAATACCAGCGCAACGCAAGCGCAGTTCAGAAAGTTTCCAAAATTGGGAGCACTGCAACTACGTACAGACCAAAGTAGGGATGGGCGATTCTGGATCCATTCTTGAAAGATCGATCTTTTTCACTCTGAAGATCGATCATTTGAATCAATTCTTTACGACTCCATTTCTTATTTTATCGATTCTTTACCCCCAGAATCTAAGAAGCGATTCTTTTATTTTTTATTTATCTCTCCATCCTATACTTTTGAGACTGCGGCGTACATTTTTTATCTTTATTTAATCTTTCCTATAATTTTTTCTTTTGTGCTCAAGATTGCATCTCAATCGAAGTGCAAGCGCAACCTGCGCTCAAAATTTTTATTACCAAAGTTTCGAAATCATATAGATCTCTTTTTCTATTCTTTTTTGTTAGAAAGGGGGGTCCGAAACTTTTCATGCCGTTAAAGTTACACGTGCAGTGAGCCGTCTGATTGGTTGATTTAAAATTGAATATATGTAATGATTAATAGGTCAATATAAACTATTTAGGACATTTTACATGGAACTTAAAAGATCGATTCTTCTACTTCGATTTTGTTCTGAATCGATCTTATAAATTTGATCCTGGATCAATTCAAGTATCGATCTTTTCAAAAGAATCGTCCAACCCTAATCTAAAGGAAGACTTGTAAGTTCTTTTATCCATACAATTATTATGAACGCAAAAATCCCATTTTTAACATAATAGTGAAAAACAAAAAAATGTCTGAAAAAAGGATTGTAGTTGTTTTATTTATTTTAAGGTAGTTAAGAAAATATACATTTACAAATGTCCGTGAAAAATCGGACACGCCGCACAAGTGTCAAAGTATGAGAATGTGTACGTCAAAGCCTACAGAGCTTTGAGAATCTTAAGCTTTAACTGTAATTAATCAAGTGGAACATAAATAATATCCATACAGCGTCATATTTAAAATGTACAGGTATTTTTACTAGGAAGATCATCAGATACAACATTTTGAAATCCAATGCCGACAGTATCATGCAGGACGGCCTTGTCAATAAAGGTGTCCTTAAATCTAACACAATTTTTAAAAGCTACTTTTGTATATAAATTTAACGATTATAAAATATCACTTGAACTATAGTACCAATCAGTAAAGGCAAAATTGAATTCGGTTTCTAGCACTTCTCTGACTGTCTAATTACAGCAATTCTCACGTCTTACAGTGGCCGATTTCCCGAAAAAGCTGGCCAAAAGTCGAAAAAAAGATTTTTTCGTTCCGTTCAAGCTACCATGCTTAATGATAAAGAAGTTTTTTCTAAATATTTTGGCAAAATAGCAGTAATGTACTGGTAAGGCATTCGGCATTAAAGCAAGTCAAAGTGACTCTCTTGGACGCATCATCTGTCACGCTACTTCCCAGGTGGAAATGTCGGTAGTGTGCCGGAGTTCACCACCGGCGCAGTACTGACCCAGTACTGCCCATCAGTACAGACAGCCGGTGGTTCGCCCAATACTGACGGAACGTTGGCTGCACGACCGAGATGATACTATGCCAGTAGTACAAAAATAGATGTAAAAAAAACACGTCTAGAAATGTTGTCCGGGTGTTTTGAAATGTTGAGCAATTGACTATGCAATTAAGGTAACAACATTTTTTTTCTATTAATTTTTTAAGGAAAATATTCTTCCACTTCCACGAAATATTTTTAATGTTCAGGAAAAATTACATTGCGTATATGTCTTAATCGTCGTAGAATAGTCCAAAACACCTAAAAACAAAAATGTTACACGAAGGTTTAAAGAAAATTGTTGAAAACAAATGGGAGCGCAACGTAGTAAAATTTCTAAGTTCCGTTGATATAAATTCTTAATGCTCTTAAATGTTATTATCAGAACTTTTAAAATGGTCTAAAACGCGAAAAAAATAAAATATTACACGAAGAAAAATTATAGTCGATTTAAATTATTTATTTAATAATTATTTCATTGATTTCATTGGTCGTATAATAATAAATATTTTGAAAAAGAGAGCTCACAATTTGGTACTTGAACTTTTCTGAACTGTAGCTTATGAGGATGGCTTTTTCACCAAGTTTCAACTTGTCGGTTTAGCGCAGTGGTTAGCACTCCCGACTGCTAGGCGATATATTTAGGTGGTATAGATATGTATGTTCGGTCCCCCTTAGCGTTAGAAATTTTATTTGTAATATAATGTTTAAAAATGTAATATATGTATTCATTCTAAGCAGTACCATTAACAAGTATTGGCAAAATACTCGCAGTCAATTATTATTTATTTTTTTAAATAACTTTTTTGTTATATCTTTAGATTATAGAAATAGTGTGTGTTAAAATTAAACAGAGTTTCAAAATTATATTTTCGTAATTATAAATAATATTTGGACGATATGCAGTCGTATGATGATGAATGGACGGTCTCTAAAACAATTAAATAATTTTTTATCATTTTTAAAATTAAGTCCGGCATTTTCGTACGCCAGCGGTTTGCCAGTACTGCCCCAGTACTTGCAGTCAGTACTGCGCCAGTGCTGACACGCCAGCACCGCCAATCATTATAATCCAGTACTGGCACGGTACTGGCTCAGTACAGCCAGTCAGTACTGGAACTCCGGCAGGCTTTACTGGGCCAGTACTGGGCCGGTGTTGTATTTGCACCTGGATTAAACCTGGATTTGTACTACGTGGTTTTGAAAGTGATAACAGCTTTTCTAGTGTCTGTTTTCAGATCGCATTCAGTAACGGGTGTTTCTGAAGGTATAGACAGTATATTTCATGAAACATCATTTTAAATCTTGCGGAATAAAGCTGGCCGGTGCGCTAACTAGCCGCACTTACTGCAGCGAATGTGATTTCCCGGGAAAGCTGGACAACTATCGGTATACGATTAGAATATACAAATCTGTACACATTTGTTTTGGAATTTGCTGATTACGAATTGATACTGTTCATTTAAAAATCAAAATAGCGCATACGAAATGGCGGAAATGTATTACTAAAAACAGCCGGACATGAAATAAATTCAGCAAACTGGCGTTTTTTCAGGTCACTGATTACAAATCTAACTTTTTTTCAAAATACAAGTTGGCCGATTCAAATAAGTAGACTTGTACAACTTGATATATTAGGATGTAAAACAATTTCGTAAGCTTCAGATTTTTGGTCTTTAATTACGAACCAGATATTTGTCAGCAATCGAATTCTTAATGAAATTCTCCACAATTTACGAGTAAGCTGTGTAATCGTTTTCTCGTTTCAGAATTAGACTCAGTAAACGTCTAACTTTTTTGTTGCCGGTATGAATCAGAAAAAAAGTCTGATTTGTCATTAGTGTCCTCAAAAACTGAATCATACGAAATTTTATTGAAATCAAAATGTTTCAAGTAGCACACGTTCACCATTTTGAATCCGCCATTTTTAATTTTGGAAAAAATGTCATATTCGTAATCAGCGACGTCAAAAACCAGAGAATACAAAATATTGTTAAAATGGAATTATTTTGAGTAATAGACGTCCGCCATTTTGAATCCGCCATTTTGAATTTTGGAAAGAAAATTCATATTCGTAATCAGCGACCTCAAAAACTAGAGCATAGAAAAGTTTGTTGAAACGGAGTTGTCTAAAGTAGTAGACGTCCACCATTTTGAAACGGTCATTTTGAATTTTTTAAAGTAAATTACATATTCGTGACGCAGGAAGTTAAGAAAAAATCGCTGATTGTTATTGATCAAATTCCCATCCACGAAATCGCATACCACCTGGTGTGCTATTTTATGATACTCTCGCTTCCTGCGCCACATTTTTTGTACTTTTGGTCTATCACAAATTGCATTCTTTTACTGCCTTCACTGATACAACATTTGATAGAATCCGCAATAGTATTATCTTTTAACGTGTTAAAGATTATATACGTACATTGTGTTTATTTCACTTCTTCGTACAAACTAACGTGAGGCAGATTCTAAAATATTAAACAATCAGAACTCCACACTTTACCAGACCCCTCCCCCTGGCGAAATAATAAATGAATAATCATTATTATCATTTCGAGACTAAATAAGAGATGAAGTCGGAAAGCATTATTAAAAATGAAAAAGAAAGGTTTGTTAGAGAGATAAGGTTTGAACGATAATCAAAAAATCCACCTTACCTACTGTTGTTAAAAACTTACCTTCCAACCAAATCTTTCATTTCCTTTTCAACAATGTTTTTTAACTTTGCAGTTTATCTATTAATAAGTTACAGTCCACGTTTTTTATTTGGAATGGAAGCTTCTGATGTGTCCCCTAAGGGTTTACATTTTTCTTACACCTTCTCTATTCCTTTACACACCCTCCACACACTTACTTGGTGGTGGAAGGGGGACCTACAGTTTAAGG
>NC_046657.1:13060875-13070975 GCF_010883055.1 Belonocnema kinseyi | reverse complement strand
CCGAGACTCTTCCAGAGTGCGAGGCGGGAATCGAACCCGCAAGCCGAAGGAGTGGGTCCAAAGCCTACGCTTTAGCCCCCACGACCATCGTCCCACTTCCACGTTTTTTATTTTGTTTTGCTCATTTTTTATCATTTTCTTTTAAAAACTTAATTTTTCTTGATTTGAGTTTAAATTTCATTGGCACTTATAAAAGTTCGCTAGTGCCTCCTAATGAGTGGTGAAACATCTAATTATTGCGTGTCAATAAAATTGTATTCAAAGATGATACCAAATTCCACGGTTTTCTGATTTACTTTTCTAGCGAGCACAAATTGTGTCGACTGGCACACAATTTTGGGCCCTCAAATGAGATGTCATTTCCTTCTCATTTTTTGAATAAATCAATAGCCTCTGTTCTTTAGTAGTTCTTTAGTATTATTAAACAAATCAACTGCGGGAGAGAATAATAAAGTGCTATATTTTTCTACTAATAAATGTAATAATTTGATATAAAAAGAGATTCACAAAATAAAAGCTCCTTCTCCTTCATATGCAGGACTTATTATTTTTGATTGTAACTGACTGCACCAAAAAAATAGTTGTTTAGCGATCACATTACTGAACATGTAAGTTTGTGAGACCGGATGAAACATGATATAAGAGAGCTTGGATCGTACATTAAATTAAAAATGTTTATTGCATTTTTAACATGTAGTTATTTCAGTGGCATAACCAAAAACTTGAGGGCTACTGCCAAATTGGGTACATATAAAAGTTAAGTACATAAACAGCACTATAAAGGAACAACACTTCTTTAATAAAGGGCATATTGCATGATTTAAAGAAACGCCTAAAAACTTGAGGTTTTAAATAGTTGCAGCTATTTTGATCAAGGATTTCAGCTTAATACGAATCAGTTTAGAGGATCAATGATCAGAGGTTTAAAGGAGGACATAAGGGGAACTATGGAGCGAATGGAAAGTATGAAGGAAGACCCGAGGGTAAGAGATGAGGGATGGGAAAAGGAAGGGAAAGAGCTGAGGAGGAAAGAAGGAGAATTGCATAGAGAGTTGGCGTCTGTAAAGAAGGAAAAAGAGGATAAATACAGGAGTTGAAAGAAGAAATTGGGGTGTGTAAGGAAAGAACGGAAAAAGGCTGGAGCAGGTGGAGGGCCGGTCGGGAATGGAGATTATGATAGAAAATAGAGTGGGAGAGCGTAGAAATGAAACTAGGAAGAGAGAGCGGACAGGGAAAGGTTGAGGGCAATGAGGTTGAGGATGGAGAGAAGAGAGAAGGCAGGTAGGAGAAATAATATAGTAATAAGAGGATTAAAGCTAAAGAGCGGAGAAGAAAGGGAGAGGTGGAAGCGCTGCTACAGAGCATAGGGTGGGTTAAAGGCAAGGTAGAGATAATCAAGATGGAGGAGGGAAAAGAGAATAAAGTGGCGGTGGTGGAATTGGAGATCTGAGAAGAAAAATTGCGGGTAATGCGTAACAAAGGTAGGATAAAAGACAAGCAGGTTTTCATCAATCAAGACTTGAGAAGGAAGGAAAAGGATGCGCAAAGAATGATAAATGACCGGGCTAGGCAGGAAAGGAGTGAAGTAGCGTAATGAAGTAGCGTAGTCAGTGCGTAGGTAGAGAGAAAGAAATGGGATAGAGTAGAGCGAAAGTTGCCAAGGGGGTATAGGTTGAGGCTACAGGAAGCGGTCAAAGTAAAAAGGAGAGAAAGGGATAGAGAGGGAGCTATAACAGGGGTTAAGGTTAAATTAGAGGCAGAAGTTTATGAAGAGGGAGAGGGGGAGGGCGTGAAAATAAGGGCTGTACAGATAGAAGGGATAATGTATAGGTTTGTAACTGTGCACAATAAGGATGGCATGGAATAAATTAAAGAAAGTGTGGAAAACTTAATAGGAGAGAAAGATGAGGGTATGGTGGTACTGAAAAAGGGGAATTTACTGCGAGAATTGGGGGGGGGGGAGGGGACTTGTACCAACATGGCGAGAGCTTCGAAAGAAAATCAAAGGATAAAATAAAAAATAAAAAGGAGGAGATCCTAAGAGACTGGATAGGGGACAGAGGCTAGGCTGTGGCGAATTGTATAGTAAAGAAGGGCGAAGAGGGAGAATTCACGTATTTGAGTAAGATGGGTGTATCAGTGATAGACTATGTAATTACGAATATGCAAAGGTGGGAGGAGATAGAGAAATTCGCAGTGAAATGGAGCGTGGAATAGGATTATCAGCCATTAAGTTTGTTGATAAAGGGGAAGGCTGGAGAAATTCAGGGTGGGGAAGAAGGGTCATAAGAGAAAAGGGTGTCATGGACGAGAGAGGCGATAGAGAATTATCAGGAGCAGTTAGGCAAATTAAGCTTTGAGGGGGAATCGGTGAACGAGATATGGGAGGATCTGAAAGAAAAAGTGAAAGGTTGTGTGCAAAATCAGGTATTTGTTAAAAAAAAGAAAGGAATGGTGAAGCCGTGGTAGGATAGGGAATGTCAAATGATAAAGAGAAAGGTGAAAAAGAAGTACAAGAAGTGAAAGGAAAGAACCGAGAAAAGAGAGGAGTTGAAAAGTGTAAAGATAGAAGGGGGCGTGTGGAAGATAATTAATAGATTTAGGAAACGTAGGGCGGGGATAAGTGAGAAGATAGGGAGCAAAGAATGGATGAATTTTTTAACGAGTCATTTCAGGGGTCAGATACACGGAAGAGACATGAGGGGGTTAGAAGAACAATGGAAGAGAGGGAAGTCAACAGAAGCCTGATCGAGAGGGTAAGGAAGGCATTTGAGGAGACGAAAGATAGGGTGAGAGGAGGGGAGGAAAACTCTAAGGGATTCTGGATGAATAGGGAGTTGAGGTAAGGCTGCCCACTTAGCCCAATGCTTTTTGAAATGTTAATCCTGGATATGGAAAGTAAGCTCGCGGCAACCGTGGTAGAAGGAGTTAGGGTAGGAGAAATCAGGAAATGGTCAGTAGCTTTAAAGGCTTTAAAGGAGATGACGAAAAGGTTGCTTTAGCAAGAAGTGGTGTGTTTCGGTGGTACCAGGCCTTTTTAGAGGGCCGGGAAGAGTGAGTAAATCCAAAGTGAAAACGATGCTCATTATCTTTTTTGACATCAAAGGCATCGTCCACCATGAATTTGTTCCAAGTGCTCAAGAGACTTAAACGAAGGGTCAATCGGGTCCAACAAGATATCGCAGCCGACTGGCAGTTGCACCACGACAACGCCCCGGCTCATACCGCCTTTCTTGTGAACAACTACCTGACCAAGGCCGGCATCCCAACGCTTCCGCAGCCGCCCTACAGCCCAGATGTGGCCCCCTCAGACTTTTTTTTGTTTCCTTGCCTGAAAAGGCCGATGAAAGGCAAGAATTTTGAGACGACAGAGGGGATCCAAGTAGCATGCACCGCGGCTCTCAAGGCTATTCCGGAGAATGGCTTCCGTGACGTCTTCAATGCTTTTAAATCGCGCTGGCAGCGCTGCATCGACGCAGAAGGAGCCTATTTTGAAAGTTTTTAAAGAATTGTAACAAATGGCTCAATAAATTTTTTTTAATCGACTCAGTCCTATTACTTTCCGGACAAACCGTGTATAAGAGAGGGGAGTGGAAGTGGAAGGGAAAATCAGTACAGGAGGTGAAAGAGTTTGTGTACTTGAGCTTCCTGTTTCGAAGGAATGGGGGAGTGGATGGACATATGAAAGAGAGGGTGAGAAAAGCAAATGTGGTCTTATTTTACGTAGTGGAGGTAGATTAGAAGGTATATGAGAAAATAAATAGGATACAGGAGAGGCATGTCAATTGGACATTGGCGTTGGCAAATGAGTCAATTAATTCATCTCTCAAATGTCTTGGCCATTTATCAATTTGAAAGACTCAATCACATTCAAACCTCCATTACGCGTTTCCGTAAGTGACCGAGCAAAATTCTTGTCAATAGTTGCCGATCAATCCGAAATAAAAAATTTCATGACATTTGAATGAAGACTTCGTTTTTAACCTCTACATTGAATTGGAGGGAAAGACGTATGCATATAAACATTTGTAGATACATTTTTTATAATTAATTACGAAAGATTTATATAGCTTTCTTAGACAATAAATTAAGCAATTTATACTTTTAGAAATAATATCGGCATCAATAGAGTTGAGAGAATTTCTGTATTAGTCATTAATGAATTATTCTGTTTACTTTTATAAATGATGAAATTTTAATAAATTGAATTCATTCAACAGTATTATAATGTTTGTTTATGTAATATTGCATGGGATTTAGTAAACTTAATGCTTAATGGTTGATTCTCATACATAGCAAAATGTCCATTTTTAATTACATTTGAAATTATGTTTTATTCCACACTCGACCGAAAGTAAAATTAGGGAGGTGAAAGTAAAATCAGAGGTGCGAAAGTAAAATTAGCGGGGCGATAGTAAAATTTTCAAGGCGAAAATAAAATTAGTGGCGCAAAAGTTAAATTTGCGGGGCGAAAGTAACAATTAGTTGATCAGAATTCCAGGCGCGAACAAAGCTATAGAAAAATGCGTTGGACCCGCTTTTCAGGGCCAAAGGGTGGCCACGATCGAGAGTTGAATAAAAATACTATATGCAACATGGGATGAAAGTAGATTTTTTACTTGGGTATTTCCTGTCCTCGTGAGAAGATTTTTCCCTCTGGTGATAACTGCCCTTGCCGCGCTCGATCAGTAAACGCAACTTTATGAAAGATCTTCTCGATCGGGCAGTAAACCCACCCGCGAAAGGGAAGGGAGCGGCTCAATCAAGTATGACAAACAACATAAAGGCCGTACGCAGCGCGTTAGTAGCATCAGGTTACGACCATACCTGTTCACGATTCGAGCTAGCAAATATTGTGTTCGCTTTAAGTGAAGGTTACCTAGGATCATGCTTTAAACCGCAATTAAACGGAATTTTCAGTGTGCTGCCATCAGAAATTAATAAGCGTCGCAATGCTCCGTAAACTTTTGTATGCAAAGTATTTTCCTTTTCTTCATAATTTATAGTAAATATGATCAAATCCTAATAACAATAGTCTTTGTTCAAGACGATTTCGGAAAATGAATCCGACTATTATATACATATTGAACAATTTTTTGGAACCATTTTTCACTTACTATTAAGTACCAAAAATTTTAAAAGTTCCCATTTCATTGATTGCTTTCTCATAATTGTTTATAACAATTAAAAATGTTATTGAGTTTAAATATACTCAATAACAATAGGATTCATGAGGTTCAGATACGTTAATGATAATTAAAAATGTTCTTTAGTGTCAACGAATTACGTTGAAATATTATTCATGAAGTTAAAACAGACGACTATGCTATGATGACGTTTCTGTATCTAATAGCGCCTATTTATTGATTTTTGAAATAAGAAATTTATTTGACAATAAAAAATTATTTTCAAGTGTCAGTAAGATGACTGAAATATTTACATTAATTATATTTTAAGTATCTCACAGGCAATTGATTTCAAAACGATCTGGATGTGCAGGCTAGTTTTTTTATTCATGTATAAAACTCATTGTTTGAAATTAATTTCAAATTCATTACCCCTCCCTATTTTAGGGATTTGTGAAGATTTTATGCCCCTCCTACTTCGAACTTGAACTAATAAAAAATATTTCTAGGTATTACGAAAATCTTAGGACAGCATTTCAAATAATTTTAAAAAAAAGTTTAAGATTATCAGGAAATTACCTAGCACAATTTCAGAAAGTGGTCATTTACAAAGTCCGTGATAAGTTTAGGGGGGAGGGGGGTTTCCGAAGTATCATTCTCCATGTTAAGACCAATCAAAATAGTATCACACAAGGGAGGGGAGAGGGGGGTCATACGTTCTTAAAAAATTAATTAAGTATTATACGAATGGCCCCGAAGAATTTTAATTTTTCAAGGGATTTTAAAAGATGTTAAGGACTTTGAGGAGATGAATAAAATTTCCAGAAATTTGATTGTATTTTAAGAGATTTCGACAGATTTTTAGGTATTTGAATAAATGAAAAACTATTTTTACAGAATTCAAGGTATTTTTAAGGACTTAAAGATTTCAAAAAAGCCGTGCAACACTAAGAGCGCTCGCCAAGACCTACAAAATGCAGTCAACGTGAGTGATAGCAAACTGCACGAAAGAAAACAAAAATTCATTTTCAAGAAAATTTTTTTTTTAATAATAAAACTGATCAACAAAATATCCCATTTTCTGAATCTGACTAACGCCTGAATTTGTAATCACCTTTTCTTTTGGAGGAATAGCTTGTTCTATTAGGTATTTTCACTTCAATCAAACTTCGCGTCGCAGATTGCTGAGGGGAAAACAAAGGACCAAATTCATGGGATTCAGTTTATTATTACCCTATTTTGCTAATATTTTCGTACAAGCTCATTTTTTCTATAGAAGTGTATTTGAAAAATATTTTTTTATATTTTAATTACTATTTAATGAAATAATAAAATTACAAAAATGATGATTAATTACAAAGATATTACAAAAATAAAGTTTTGATCCATGCATTTGATCCATTATTTTCCCCTCTGCTTTTAGCAAAGGGAAGTTAGCTGATGGTCGAAGTGGAAATACCTAATTGACACTACTAAAAAAGAGTTTAAATTAAATTATTTTTTAAAAACCCGATAGTAAGTATGACAATGCCCTTCACTAAAAATGTAACGAATAATTAAATTACCATCACATTTAGAAACATTGAAGATATGGAAGAAAGAGTAATACCGGAAATAGTGAAACGTATACCTGTACCAATGCAAGGAGATGATGATATTAAATTTAGTGGAAAATTCTATGCTATCGCTAGAAATGCATAATTGGCTTTTTATGAAAGAAAAAAAGGAATTCGCTTCTTCAATATTTTACTTTTATTATATGATATGTAAAAATAAAAGTGATAAATATGCATAAAAAAGTATGCATCCAGCTGAAAGAAAGAAGCATTAAATAAGTATTGGAGCGAGTAATGATATGCCGACTTAACATTGATGACACAGTGGACTTATCCTTTTTAGACATGTATTGTGGAGTCTACGTTCCAGGACGTGAAAAGAAAAAAAAAGGTTGGACCAGTCTGTGCAAAATGTGTATATTCTGTGTGACTTAAATTGTCTCTCACAAGAAAAAACTGTGAAGCACAACTACATGCATATGCAATCAGCCGCTGAGTGAATCAATGGAAATTATGTCGCACGAATTACTCTTGGTATCAATATTTGGTTCTTAATGCTTCAGGATCAGGCAAATCTCACGTATTGATCTGGAGGCATCGCCGATGATGAAGATAATGTACAATGACGATGCTCTGATGAAAATATAACATCAAAAGTGGTTTCGAAATTATACCTTTTTTCATATTAATTCCGCAATACTGTATAGAAATCTAATCATTTTACACAATCTTTTTTGCCAAGGATGGTGCATGGCTAGATAAAAGTTACACGGAGGGAAGTGTGAAGAATAACTCCACTATACTGTTGCTTAAACGCTTTGGCCTGTCCGTGGTAATGGTTCTCCTGAATCAGTGGAGCCGTTCTACTAAACAGAAGTTGCGCTGTTTAGTGTGTGACTGGCGCCACAATTGTACGCGTTGGCTGAACGGATTTACCAAACTTCTTTCCGTGTAGGACCAACCTGAGCTAGGAGTTTTATTACATAACTTTCCCACTTGCCTGTCACTAGAAAACATTTACACATTTCATTCAAAAAGTTTCGGGACTGATTTTGTTTCTAAGTGTGCATAATGCAATACGCTTTATTCTCTACACGAAATCATTACTCAGGTTCATTCTAAGTCTAACGCACTTTGCTTCATCGAAATAACTTCAGTAGCTTGTGTCTAATGTGCGTTTAAAACTATTAAGATTTTTTAGTTTAACGCAATTTCAGTAATAGAAAAAAGGGGCGCATTAAAGTTTCATTTCAAACTATGCAAAAGTGCTCAAGAACCGTATAATATGTTACAAAATGCTTATTGAATGATCCTAGAGAAGAGTGTCCCACCTTTAATATTAAAATGTAGGTAGTGTTCACACCACAGCGCATGACGTTGTCGACCAAAGAAAAGTGCGTACGATGTTCGCACCCCATTCTCTGACACAAGAGAAGAAAATGCAGTATGTTTTGGCGGCAACAGATTTCGTTTAATCAGCTGATGACAGTCCTACATTAAGGAAAAGCATTGTAACGTAGCACACGTTTCTGAAGCACTTTTTCCTAGTTTGAAACCAAACTTAATTGCGGCGTGATTGCTACAAATTAAAAACGTGATTGCGAAAGATCAAAGTGATTTAGACTCAGAATGAACCAGAGTAAGTATTCCATGCAAAGACTAAACCGTATAGCCTTAAATACGTTTAAAAAAAATTAATCCCGGAACTTTTTGAATCAACTGTGTAAAAGAAGCTGTAGAGAAACAATCAAAACAAGTCAATGTGCTAGTAACAGTAAAGTGGAAGTGGTACGCGAGTTAGTTAATCGACGTTTAAAATTCGTTTATCGTTTTCTACAGTACAGTTCTACGACAAAATCTACTCAAAAGGCAAGAAGGTGAAAAAGAATAATCCCACTGGAACTTGGATTGAAGTAATCGGGATTTCGCTATTCCTGAAACTGATGTCCTCAGAATGCAGAGATACGGAGAGTAGGGGTGGCTTGCTTAGTGAAGCGTAAAAAAACAAGCAGGGGGGCCGCACTCCCTGTGCATCAGCTGCATCAGGATACATCATCTGTGCAAACCCAACAAGAAGGATATACGCACCCTTGCGTATTTACTTTCGATCGTCCGAAAATAGGATCAAGGCCAATGTGACCTATGCTTGAAATCGTTTTTCATTCCAAGTTCCAGTGTGTCTACCAAACAGGTGAATTTTTAACCCAAAAATATGAATTTTTAACGAAAGAAATAATTTTGTGCTAAGTATCTGATTTTTCATAAAAATGCTTTAATTTTAACAAAGTATATTAAATTTTCTATAAAAAAACATATTTTTAACAAAAAACATTATTTTAAACCAAATTGCAGAATTTTTAACAAGAAAAGATCAATTTTCACTATAAAAAATCGACCCTCTGCGCGGGCATATTCTTCTCATGCGCTGTGCGCGCGGCTCACAAGTTTATGCGCGCCAAAGGCGCGCGATTGTTGGTTTTCGCTCGGTGACGTATTTATCTCGCCCTTCACGCTCGATTTTGTATTTACCTCGCACTACGCGCTCGGACTTTGTATTTTTCTCACGTTGGTGCATTCGCATTATCACACTCGGTCTTTGCATTTTTCCCACATTCGTGCACAGGTCTGTTAAAATTAACGATCAACGAATCGACATTTGTAAGTTTCGATTGTGAACTCTCTTTTTTAAAGCTGTTTTAGCTTTGGCGAATACATTCTCATCACGTATCTCGTGCTTCGCACTCGATTTTTCCCAACATTTCCAATTTTCAACATTATGCTCAACACTTTCATATCAAATATAATATATTTTTTATATAACTCTGTCTAGGATTGGGTTTTTATATTTTTGAAAGTAAGGTGAAAATTGTATTTATCATGATTACTTTAATATTTGTTTCTTATTTTGCGTTAGATTTTATTCTTAGCTGCGCTTGTAACATGTATCATTTTGATAAATTTATATCATTACAATTCATAATATGTATGAAAATTGTAACATTCTTATTTTTAATGCCTTGTTTTTATCATTTTCTTTTATTTTTAATCTTTTTTTTTGCGATTAAGAAAAAACTACCCTTCCTATCAAAAAAATATTTCTAAAAAATTTGTTAACCTTTTCTGGTTGAATCCTCCTCTAGGGTCTGTAAGACCTTGTAGTTGGCTAGGAGGCTAAAGCGTGTGGGACATAGGGGTCAAGTGGACCTCGGCCTGCTTTCGTATGGATATGGATGAAAGAATCGCTATTAAAGGTCTCTCCTGGGTTACTTGAAGAGAATCCCTATAAACGGAGTCTTCTGGTATGCATGATAGTAGTATGATAGAAGGGTGAAGGAACCTAGTACAGCGACCAAGAAACAGCCCTCCGTTGATATGGTAAGCCTTCGAAGGGGTATTCATTGAGTGTCTTGCTCAATGC
>NC_046657.1:13055757-13060775 GCF_010883055.1 Belonocnema kinseyi | reverse complement strand
GAATTCTTGCTAATTCATCCCTCCTCTCAAGCGTGCCAATTTATTGTATCCTATTTAAATGAATGCGGCCTCAGAGTTTAGATTGTAAGACCATACTGTCCACATTATATTATATAATAATGTAAATAACGTAAAGTATAAGATGATCTCGAATATAAAAATAATGTACATAGTGAACTCTATTGTTAAAATTAATATGTAACATCAAAGTAGCAGAAATAAGCCAAGATGCTTAATCTGCATAATAAATAAAAAAAAAAAAAAAACCTCTACATGTGGGGCTCTGGAGGAGCGAACCTTTTATTTCCATAGCTGCTCGTGGGAACCAAAATGGATCATGCAAATTCATACTCAAAAGAGGAAGGAGAAAGAAAGATGTCAGAGGGCGGGAAAGGAGCAGGAAAGGATAGTGGAGCAGCTGTGATACCTGGTACATCGGCGACTACAACGCCAAAAACTAGAACTGAGGCACAAAAACAAGGTAGGGTCTCAGAAGGCACCCTGCCGGAAGGGGGGGACTAAGCTTGTGAAAAGGCACAAGGCAGCTTAGAAGCTGACGAACAGAGACTCCTCTGGGGCTGGATTAACAGCAGCCCAAAGGGCTGACCTTCTGACGGTCGTGCCAACGGATACTGGCTACCCAGGCTCGATGCTCAATATACACCAGTTTGAGCTTTTTAGGCAGGCTACCTGGAGGGCGTTTGAAAAAGTGCCCTCAGATCAATTGCTAAGATTTAAGACCTCCTTCCGTAGGTGTGGGGTCTTTGTGTTTGTATCAGCCGACCCAGCGGACTTGGATAGGCGCATCTCTCAAGGTGGGTGGAGTTAGGTGCTCAAGTATCTGGGTGAGGCTACGGTATGGTTCCCGGGTGAACTGGAAGACCCGTCTGTGGTCCTACTGCGGTTGGAGCGAATTAATCCCTCTCTTCAAACAGAGTCCTGGCAAATCGTCAAGCACGATAGGCCTCAGGAAGAGGACACAGCGGGAGAAGGAATCAAACATATCCTAGTTGCAAATCCCTGAGTCTCAGACAAGGGCTCTTGCGGTCCTCAACAACAAAGAGGATCGAGAGCAGACCTAAATGACTGCTCCCGGTCTAACCATTGCCCAAATTAACTTGCATCACAGCAAAGGCGCCTCTGCAGTTTTGTAGAGGGTGTGAATACAAAGCACACAGGTTTCTCACTAATCCCTGGTTAGTTCGAGATACTATTAGGGGTTTAGGGGGGGGGGAGCCTGATTTTTGTTATAGGGACCCAAGGCGACCAATCCAAGAGCTTGCATACTGGCGAATAGAGTCAACGTCGTCCCACTGCTCAAGCTTTGTTCTAGAGACCTGATGGTGAATATCACGGGATTTAAAAGAATAGGAAGGCTAATCATAGGAACGGCTTACTTACCATATGATAGCGATACCAATCCACCAGTGGAAGTACGTACACTTGTGAGGTACTGCCAGATAAGGAATCTTCCTCTTCTGCTGGGGTGCGATGCTAATTCCCATCATACTTTGTGGGGCAGCACGGACGTCAACTCAAGAGGTAACGATCTAGTGGATTACCTAATCACCACTGATTTAGATATTCTTAATACGTGGGATAGCCCGACGTTTCGTAACTCGGTCAGGGAGTAATCATTGTCATCACTCTCTATACCGACAGTTTTAGATACAACATCAAGAAGTGGAGAGTCACAGATAAACCCACTCTCTCAGATCACTCACAGATACAGTTCGACCTGGAATCGACTGTACCCACGGGCCCTAAATGCGCCAGAAATCTAACAAGAACAGACTGGGGTCAGCTTTCCACGGCTGGGGAAATTCAGTGGTCAAATGAGAAAATGAAAGAGCTTCGCAGGGAAACCAAAGAGAGGTTCAGACGTGCTAGTACAGGAAAATGGAGGATCTAGGGCGTTTATTTACTCTAATGACGGGTGAATGTACGAGCGCAAGACTTGAGGCAAAGCATGAAAGCTGGACAAACTTTTGCACTGACATCGAGAAAGGAGCAGACACGGCTAGACTAAATGAGCTGCTTTCTCGAAATCCGGATGCTAATCTGAGCACTCAGAAATTGCTCGGCGGGAGATGCTCAGAGTCTGGCAAGGATACCTTGACTCACCTGATCAAGGCATATTTTCCGGGCTTCACAAATTCAGGAAAAGAGGGGACGGCACTTTCTGCGCAATCAAAGCCGCCTGCGGCCGAACTGCCCCTGAAGTGGCGGATAGCCAACGAGATCCTTACAACAGCCAGGGTCAGGTGCGTCCTGAAGTCCTTCAGTCCTGACAAGATATCCTGGTCTAGACGGTATATATCTAGTCTTTTTACAGAGGTTTCGTGAGATGTTTATAGGGCTGATTGTGAGACTTGCTAGGAACAGTCTGACGTTGGGTTACGTTCCAATAGCATGGAGGGATGCGAGAGTAGTTTTCAACTACGACTAACGGCGATATCACCGTCTTTTCAGTTACAAAGTTTTCTCTTTGTTGAAAATTTTTTTGCATTGGAATTCACCTATATGATTAAAAGTTGATCCACTTCAGGTTTAAAAAATATCTTTTTTACTTTAAAATTCAGCTATTTAGTTCTAATTTGTTTTTTCTTAGTTAAAAATTCATCTATTTATAAAATTAACTTATAAGTTGAAAATTTAACTTTTCGGGTTAGAGATTCAACTCTCTTTTGACAAATTCGCCTTTTTGGCCTAGAATTTCAATTATATTTGGTCTATATTTAATGTTTTATGGTTTTAAATTCAACGTCGCCAACAAAGGTTGGGAGATGAAAGATTTCGATAATAATTTATTATCGGGAGGAATAGCGAATTAATAAAAAAAAATTCAAAATGATCAATTGTGTATTCAATATACAATCCTTTATTTAGCCAAAGAAGATTCTAGTATGAAAGTGTTAAATACAGTAATAAGGATTACACAAGAGCTGAACCTAAGATGGGACAGGGTGGTACCAGGACTACGTCAAAGCTGGCTCAGACCTGGGATAAAGCTGTATTTATTCTTGGCGAAAAATGGGAGGAAACTTTTTGCCGTGTAAAGCATAAGTGTCCTTTTTCTCGGCTTTATGAGTGTCTTCCTTTGGGAAGCTTTGGTGGTAGAACTGCCTCGCTTGAGCATCATCTTCCGTTACTACTTCGGTTCTCCTGCTAGGTAGGCGCAATTGATTTTTTGATAAATCAATCCTTCTACTACTGCCACCGGCATCTAGGTTTACTTTAAAGTACTCTGCCTTCTTTGTTGTAGGATTGATACGCACAAATGGACGTAAATGTTGTTGATTATCGACTACTCCAAGGATGCAACCATTTTTTATTCCAACATCATATTTTCCAAATCGTATAGGCATATGTCCACCACCCCAAGTTTCGTAATGATGAACATTAGGTAATTGATGCACAATTTCGTCTCCAACTAATTATGCAAGCAAAGTACATAAAATGGTTATCACATCAGTTATTAAATTTATTTAGCATTTTACAAGAAAGTTTATGTTTTAAATACACTATGAACAGATAGTATTGGACCACTAACGAATTGATTTATTAAAAGAAAGCCTTAATTTTGGAAGGTACCAGTAACCTTTGGGGGTGCCCAATAATTGCGTGAAGCTTTTTCGGCAAGGAGAGGTTCAAGAAAATCTTATCGAACTTTAGAGGAGATCTTGAAATTTGCATACATTTAATAAATGCCTTTAAAAAAATTGTTAAATCATGTGAATGTATTTTTTAATCCTTTAGATTTCATTTCTATTGTACATAATCTCTTAAAATCCCTTTGAACCATTTAGATCCCTTAAAATCAGTTGAAAACATTTATGTAAAAAAAGAGGCATAAAAATCGTTTCATATAATTACAATATCACAAAAATCCCCCATAATCCTTTTATCTCTGTGAAAATCCCGTAAAATCTCCCAAAAACTATTTAAAATCCTTAAAATGCCTTGAAATATTTCGAAATCCATCTAAAATTCATTAAAATCTTTCAAATATGCTGAAATCTGTATCAAGTTCTTAAAATTTCTGGAAATCCTTTACAATTGATTAAAATCCATTAAAATTTTGTAAAATCCCTTAAAATTATTGATAATATTTGAAAATCCTTCCAGTAAGTTTAACTGATTAATAAATAAATATTAAATGATTCGTAGCTGGAATGCAGTCACTTTTCGCAATTAGTGAGCATTCTAACTGATTTAAATTCATAGAGTGTGGTATATTATCTATTAACAAAAAATAAATAACAAATATACAAAACAATTGTAGATACAGCAGATCCAAACTGTTTTTCTTTTCTTCGACCGTTTTAATTTTCAATCAGTATTTTAGCTAAATTCAGCAAATGTTCGGTCTTACGGTCAATGATAAAATCAAAATAAAAGCATCCGAAATAACATGTGAAAAACATATTTATTTCTTTTAAAAAAATCCTCAACGTTTCGACCAACACTGCGGGTCTTTCTCAAGAGTCGATATAAAAATCTATAATTTAATAACAAATTGTATTGAGCAATTGATGAGCGTTCTAATAATTAGTGTCGTAAAAAGGATATCGGTTTTAACAAAAAAAACAATTTTTTAAAGTTATTATATTAAAACATACCTGAGTCAAAAAATAAACAAAAAAATTTGATTGAAGCCTCTAAGATATTGGAGAGGCTCCAAAATTTATGAAAAATGTCACATAATTGGAACGATGTTTACAGAAGGACGATACAAGACTGACTGTTATGAAAAGTCGTGATTACGAAGGTGACAAATATTAATAAACCTCTGATGAAAAGGCGCGCCAAAGCTTGAGAATATAGGATTGAATAAATTAAGTTGATTTAAATTAGAAGAATTTAAAAAGAGGGGGGGTTAATGCATAATGCTTTGATAAATTTGGTTTATATTTGATATTTCAGTTTTTAAATTTATTGAAGTGTTGATATATTTATTAATAAAAATTGATTCAATGATACGTCTTTTAAAAGTATTATTTTCTCTGGCCAAGATT
>NC_046657.1:13050579-13055657 GCF_010883055.1 Belonocnema kinseyi | reverse complement strand
ATCAGAGGTTTATTAATATTTGTCACCTTCGTAATTACGACTTTTCATAACAGTCAGTCTTGTATCGTCCGTCTGTAAACATCGTTCCAATTATGTGACATTCTTCATAAATTTTGGAGCCTCTCCAATATCTTAGAGGCTTCAATCAAATTTTTTTGTTTATTTTTTGACTCAGGTATGTTTTAATATAAAAACTTTTTAAATTTTTTTTTTTTTGTTAAAACAGATATCCTTTTTACGACACTAATTATTAGAACGCTTCCGCTCATACAATTTGTTATTAAATTATAGATTTTTATATCGACTCTTGATAAAAACCCGCAGTGTTGGTCGAAACGTTGAGGATTTTTTTTAAAGAAATAAATATGTTTTTCACATGTTATTTCGGATGCTTTTATTTTGATTTTATCATTGACCGTAAGACCGAACATTTGCTGAATTTAGCTAAAATACTTATTGAAAAAATAAATAAAATCATTTTTAGCATCTCTGAACCAAAATAAAACTTTCTTTGCTGCTTCAATTTTTTCTTGAGATAAATCGTTAACAAAATTGAAATATTTGCTGAGTGTACCTCAATAATCATAATGTATTTTTCTGAAAATGTTGTTATTAATCTACGATATAGGATAAAGCTTCCTACTCTCGCGACGTTCTCTCGTACGATGAGCCATTGTTTATTCACAGTCTTTTAAGTAATATATTTTTCATTAATTAACGTTCCCTAGAATAATAACTACAATTTTTAATGTAAAAATAGAAGAATAAACAACTTAAAGAATGATAAAAAGCGAAAACAGAACTCTGTTAAAAAGTAGCTCATGATAATCCTGAATATGCATAATAATCCGGCCGTCTTATTATTCCAATAGAGTTAAAAATGTTACATCATCGCGTTGTTTAACACTACTGAATTAGGGAATATCTTGATCAATCGAACACATCATATTTTTTTAATCTTTAGTCGCTGATATTTCTTTAATCAAATTTGTAGAATTTACTAGTAATTAGTTCAGTTTTAACAATTATGATTTAGAGAAGCAATAAAGTGTTTTTTGCGTAATAAAAGCTACAGAGTTTTCTAATTAATTCCAATTTTCTATGACAAATTTTCAAAATGGAGAACCAAGAAAAATTTTTAAAATTGAACACGAAGCTGCGATGAAAAGTAGCGTGTTATAATGCGAAATAATTAGGGGAGACTGACCTTTATTGGGACAGCGAGGATAAATGTTATAGATTAAACATTAAAAATCTTTTAAAAAATGACTCAATTTTTCTTTTATCATAAGACAGAAATGGCTAAAACAAAAGTAAATTTTTTTAGTAAACTTTTTAGTTTTGTAAAAATACTAGCATTAACTATATAGAAAAATTCATTTTCTATAAACATGCAATATTCCTTGGTTGGGACACCTGCATGTTTCTTAGTTAGGACACTTCGCGCATGCGCGTTACATTTGGTTATGTTCTCACTTGTGGTCACAGTATATCGCAAAGAAAAAGGCTTGTATAAAGTTCAAATTTTGTAAGTAAATAATAAATAAATATATATACAGGGTGCGCCATCTAAATGTGGTCGATGGAAATATTGCATAACTTTCACAGATTTCAATCGATTGGTGTCGTCGAACACATTTTGGAAAGGTTATTGCACTACAATTTTAACTATGAATCGGTTCACGCCCATATAACGCGCGGAAATAGTGACAATGTTCATTAAATATAATCGTTCAGTTGTTGCGACGCAGCGTATGCCACCAAACCGACGACTTTAGACGAGCTTAAGGACAATATTTCCGAGATGCTGGCAAATGTCATAGAAAATGCCAGAAAAAGAGCTGAATTTTGTATCCACAATAAAGGTGGTCATTTGATCAACGTTGTTTTTGGAAACTAAATGGAAAAAATTGTAAACCTTCAAATTTCATAAAAATAAATAGTTTTTCAAAATCTATTCAGAATTGTTCAAATTATTCAATATTTCCGTCAACCACATTTAGATGGCGCACCCTGTATTTATTTATTTCAATAAAAAAATTATTTTAGTAGCATTATTATTTTATTTATTATTATTTATACTATTATATATAATAGTATAAATAATAATAATAAATAAAATAGTGATATTTATTAAAAACAACATTTAAGGAAGTCGTTAAACTTTATAGAATAATATTTATAGAAATTTCTTAAAGAAATATGAACTTAGGTTGACATAAGTCGTTTTTCTTTCAATTTATAGCCTACAAAACAGGTTATTGTACGAATGCTATTTTTAAATATGAGAATCTCGTATTTATCGTTGATTGAATAACTTAATTGATACTTGAATATAATTATTTGTTTATTCGAAACTTATAAGATTTTTTAATACGTTATAGATGGACAAAAACTCATTACCCTGTGAAAAAAACCACTCATTTCTAAATGAAAATTGTGCTGAAGTGTCCCAACCAAGGGCCGTCGTGTTTCGTCCAAGGAGCGAGTGTCCTGGGTTGGGTCGTTTGCATATATTAAAAAAAATTTTTTTCAATTAGACGATTCGTTTTCCTATTTTATGTTATCTGTTTTTCAATAATAGTTAAGTATCGACTGAGGGGCTATTCACTGAGAGTACATGTTAGTCTCTGTTAGTCAGATTACTAAGTATTGCCCGACTTATAGAAAGAGTACTAACACTATTCTAGCGAATACCGTAGTGACGACCAGAGACGACTAAAGACGAGCAGTCTGTATTTTTTCTCGCAACATGAAAAATTAAGAGTAAGAAAGACAAGCATGTTCGCGAGCCAGAAACCGTTCTAATTTATTCTTTTGATTGTTTATTACCCAGCATTACCCCAGAATTTAATAACATCATGATTCTTGTTTACCTAATTGCATTAACTATACATGCATAATAATTTTAATTAAAAAAAGAAACAATAATTGAAATTGTAGGTCTAGAAAAAAATGCGTTATAATATTATTATTTTTAATAAAAAAATTGCATTCAATCAAACGAGACGAATCTTGAACAAAATAGTGGAATCCTTAATCAAGGTTGATAGCTTTTTAACCGAATAGTTCAATTTTCAACGAAAAATATGAATATTAAACATTACAATAGAATCTTTGCGAAAACATATTGATTTTTCACTACTAAACGGTTGCATTTTACCCATCAAAAAAAAATTTAATTTCTATAAAAAAATGAATTTTCAGAAAATAGTTCAATTTTCAATTTATAAAAAAGATTTTAATATTTAATCACAACCACTTAAATTTAACCAAAAAGATATATGTCCTACAAAACAGTTTATTTTTTTTCGAAAAAAAGATAAAATTTAACAAAATAATAAATGAATTTTTAAGTAAATAGTAGACTTTTCAATCCCAAAAGCATACCAAGCGTAGAGTCATGCTATTTGAAAATTTTTTAAGCCATAAAGACGATTTTTTTAGAAGACTGTCGAATTTTCAACAAAAACGTTCATTTTTGCTTAAGAAAGATGACCTTTTGACAAAAAAAAGAATGGCTAATCTAAAAGGCCGAATTTTTTATTCATAACAGTTTAATTTTCGACAAAAACATAATTTCTTGACAAAATAGTCAAATTTTTAAATCACAAAGATGAATTTTCGACAAACCATTTTTTTACCAAATAAGAAAGATGCCTTTAGTACAAAAAAAAGAATTTTCTACGGAAAAAGTGATTTTTCTTAATGAAATAGTTGAACTTAAATGTCAAAACATAAATTTTGAACCAAAAGTTCGAATTTTTGGAAAAAAAAATTACAAAAATC
Organism: Belonocnema kinseyi; assembly: GCF_010883055.1. Taxonomy (NCBI): domain Eukaryota; kingdom Metazoa; phylum Arthropoda; class Insecta; order Hymenoptera; family Cynipidae; genus Belonocnema; species Belonocnema kinseyi. The sequence goes on along the minus strand of NC_046657.1, from coordinate 13,051,868 downwards.
TAACATTTGAATATTAAAGTCAAAAATACGTTTAATTTTCGACGAAAAAGATGAATTTTAACAAAAGAGTGGAATGTTTAACTTGCAAAAGCTAAAAATACTACTCTTTTTCAAAGACAGTTAAATTTTCAACACATAAATTAATTTATAAATAAGAGAGATAAATTTTTATTTCAAAAGAACGAATTTTTGTTGAACAAGTTAATTTTGGAGGAAAAAGATCATTTTTTTTAACAAAAGAGTATAATGTTTCACTCGCAAAGATGAGTTTTCGACAAAAAAATTCATTATAAATTAGGAAAGATGTGTTTGCTACCAAAAAAGATAAATTTTCCAACCAAAATGACAAATTTTTCACATAAAAAGATGATTTTCAATCCATAATGACAAATTTCCTTTTCAAAAGAGTTTAATTTCTGAAAAAAAAGATTCACTTTAACAAAAACTTCATTTTTAAATAAAAAATATGACTGATAGACAAAAAAAGACGAATTTTCAATTAAACCGACAAAGTTTATATGCAAAACAGTTTAATTCCCTACAAAAAAAAGAAGTTTAACCAAAAGTTTATTTTTAAATAAGAAATAGACGACTTTTTTGCCAACAAAAAACTGAATCTTCGATCCAAAAGGACGAATTTTCTATTAAAAACAGTTGAATTTCCGACGAAAAAATATTAATTTTAACAAAAAGTTCATTTTTAAATCGAAAAGATGAATTTTTAATATAAAAGCTAAAAAAAATGCACTATTATCAGTATTTAACATGAGCTATTTAACCGAGAGTTTAAATTGTATCCAATTAGATCAGATCACAAATATTGAGATAAATAGTGCGGAGGATTCGGCGAACGAAACAGAACGAAGATCGAGACGCAGTTGCTCTGCACATGATCAAAGCAGACCTCTTCATACTTTTCCGAGTTCCACCGATTTGCCGCGAAGTACGGGAGAATGGTCGAAGACTACCAAAGGCTAATCAAACCTTCTACTGACAACTTGTAACGACCATTCGTCATGTAAAGCGATGGGTTGCGCCTCTTACATCTAGCATCCATCTTACTACAATTTTGCCTGCTTAAAATACAAAACTAATTAATTCTGCAATGTTTTAAATCCATTTTTTTCAAACTGCATTTAATTATTTTGTTTTGTCCGCAAGGGGCTCCACCAATCGCTTAACATGACGTACTAGGCTGTCTGATAAGTACCTGAAAATTCTAAGAGATGGCATTAGTATTCACTAATGTGAACCATTTTCGTCGAGCTTGATCCTTCAAATGACGCCTG
>NC_046657.1:13014176-13050479 GCF_010883055.1 Belonocnema kinseyi | reverse complement strand
AAAAAACCGCTTTATCATCACGACAATGCGCCTGTTCATTCATGCTTAGTTGCACAAGCACAATTGCATGAAATCGGCTTCGAATTGGTTCCTCAGCCACCGTATTCACAGGACCTGGCCCCCAGCGACTATTACCTGTTCCCTAACCTGAAGAGGTAGCTCACCGGTAAGCGTTTTTACTCAAATGAGGAGCTCATAGCTGAAACTGAGGCGTATTTTGGAGACCTTCCGATCGAGTACTTTTTGGACGGCATCAAAAAGTTAGAAAATCGTTGGACTCGCTGTATCGGCCTAAAATGAGAGTGTGTTGAAAAATAAAACCGACTTTGGCCAAAAAACGTCTCCGTGTTTCATTTTTCAGGGACTTATCAGACTGCCTAGTATAGCGACAACTTTAGAATCCGTGACAAAAAGCCCAAACGACAAAGCGCCTGCCTCTCTGTAAAAAAGGCTTTGGTGATATTTACAATCAGCTGGTAATTATACGTGCATTGTATTTTGAAATTGCAATATGTAAACTGATCAATTTACCATGCTACAGTGCTTATTTGCAATCTAATGTAATTTATCTTCACGTTGCAATGTGAAAATAAAACAAGAGGTGTTCAATTCGCAGTCGATTGTAAAATTACTTTGTCCAATCATGGAAATTATTCGATCAGTGTGAGACATAGTAAGTAATATATTATGCATTTATACAAAACCAAGTACCAATAAAAAGAAGAAAACGAGAATGAAGCTTCCTACTTTTATTCATACTTAATAAACCGAACGGTGTGCGTGTGCGGGTTGCTCGAGTTGTATGAGTTGTATGTAATTCATTATACTAACATTTGAGATACGCCTGCGTCTTTAAAATGATGATACAATTATAAACATGAAGTTATAAATAAATAAATGGCTGTTTAAAGCAATCAACAAAATATTCTTTGAATACAAAATTGTCCTAATTGTTAGTTAATCATCATTTTATTACAAAATATAATTATTCTTCATAAAAATAGATATATACTAGCTATACATACCTGCTCGTTCTCCTTGTAATTAAAGATTAAGAAAAGTTTTTTTCATCAATGTCCTTTTTTAAGTGTCATTGAAAGTACAAAGCTTCGTTCTCTTTTCTTCTTTTATCAGTGTTTGGTATTTTGCATAACAGCATATTATATTATTATCCGAAACTTTGAAGACATATTATATCTAACTGCGTTGTACATCAATTTACCCATAAACTATTTTTTACATCAATTTATATGAAATAATTATTATTTCGCTAACACATACCAGAATAATATTTTTAAATATATAAAAAATCTCGTAAACAAATTTAAACTTAAACACAAGATCAACAAACATCTTTTAATCAAATTAGCACAACTAACGCTATCTCTTAATATCTCGAAGTAGTGTTTTTCTTTATCTGCAGCGAGAGAATATTACAAACTGAAAATCCATCAACAGTCCGGGAGCCAGCTATGGTCTCGTGGCCTTTTTAATTCCGATGGAGCCACCAAGGTATTTTTTATGTATTTTGAGCCGCTGAATCTGAATTTTTTAGGTGGCTGTTCGTCCGAGTGGTCAGTTTGTTGTTATTAACTTTTTTTAATAATTATTTGAAAAATTGAATTTTTTGACAATAATATTTTTTTTTCAGTTTCTTTATCATATGTTGAATAAAAAAGGTACCTAGTAATTTTTCTCCCAGGCCCATACTTTGTGAGAAAAAAATTGGCTAAAGAAACTGCAAAAAAATTATTATTGTCACAAAATTTAATTTTTCAATTAATTGTTAAAAAAATGTTAATAAAAAAAACTGACCACTCGGACGAACAGCTACCTACAAAATTCTGATTCAGCTGCTCAAAATACATAAAAATACCTTAGTGGCTCCATCGGAATTAAAAAGGCCACGAGACCATGCCTGGCTCCCGGACTATAAACACGTCCCTGCTCGCTCTCTGATTCGCCGGCTTTTTCACGGAGCGCGAACCTCATTCCCAACCTTAGGATTTCGGATAAGCTAGTGAATGGTCATCATGAGAATTCTTCAGTGCCTCGGTATCAACCTTTATTTGTAAGCATGGAAAGTTATTCATATTCATGCTTTTTATTATTTTTAAGAGCGAAAAACAAAAAAACATCCCAACCAAGGGCACTCCCCCTCCACAATTAATTTATAGGCCATTGGTCCATTGCAAACTAAATATTGTAAAAAAATCTTGTTTTCTCAACTTTTTTAGAAGAATCAGAAGGCAAGAGTTTCAAGTTAAAGACAGACCAGGTCACGTTAGTTGGTTTCAAAACGACGAGACACTTCGATTAAAAGAACCTGTTTTAGACACACAAATTGATACTTATTCAAGCTGATGCTTATTTAAGGCAAATAATGTTTACAAAGTTATCTATATATTTGCAATTTTTTGAAAATAAGGAAAATATACCAGCGAAGATAATTTAGAAAGTCGAAAGAGAAGTCTGTTAAAAAGTATCGCATAAGGACCCTCAATATGTCTACTCAATTTAAAAACCAATGCTGATGCCCAAAGATGCTAAAAATGATTTTATTTAAATTTCTTGTTAATAAATAATTTTTGTGGGACTGTAAAATACACGAAAAGTGTTTTTGAGGTCATGATATTTTAAAACTCCTACTTCTGTTTTTTCTATAGGACTGTCAATTGCAAGAGAAATTAATGTTTTTTTTTATTAGAAAGAAAACAATAGCTCACTTTAAAATTCGATTCAAAATATATAAGAATTGATAAGTCTCTGCAATGGTCAGTCGTAACGGTTACTGTTATTATTTTTCTTTTTTTGCTGTGAAATGTATGAAAAAAGTGTTTTTTGAGGTGAGGAAGAAAAACAAAAGCTAACTTCGAAATTCAGACTTCGGATTCACATTGAACTGCAAAAAATATGCAGGAATTGAATAATCGGATCCAACGGAACTCCTATTTTTTGGGACTATGTTTTTAATGGGTCGCCCGATTTTTCGTGGCATACTATCCGTTGGTAGTGTACATCATAAAAGTTTGATTTCACGAGATGGAGGTTTACTTAAAATGATAATATACTTACCACTGGCTTTAGGAAAAACTAAAAGGCCGAAACAGAAAATACCGAGGATAGTCTTCATTTTCTTTAAATGGGAGAAAACACCTATGAACTGTAATAGCTTACCTAATCTATATTTTCTAATTTTTCCAGTGTAATTTATACTATTCGCTATCTTATTCCCAATTTTTATTTTATAACTGGTTTCCTCCGCATCACGTTAAATTCGTAGAAATCATTCACATTTATGACATTATTATTTACCATTTAGAAGGCCAAAGTGACTAAATATTGTGAAACTTTTTTTTGCTGAATTGCACGCTACTTCAGTTACAAAGTATTAATTTATTAAATACGTTATACGCATAAACTTTTATATTTGTCACGTTTTCCAGCTCTCTGACCTTCTATTAATTTATGTCGATACAGGATCTATTTCCTGAATATCAGAATAGCAGAGAGGTTTAGCAATTAGGATGAAACTTGGTGAATCTTCATTATTGGGTGGGTAAAGTTTATGGTTAAAATGGTTTTCTTAAATTGTCAAAAGTCACGAAGTTATAGGATTTTTAAATTTAAAGCCCAAATTTTTTGAAAACAAACTAACAAGAAAATATTTACAAAAGGGCTGAAAAACTAAAGGGATCTCATGGGGTATCGAAGTATTTCCACTAATTTTAAAGGATATTATTTTTGTTAATAGGTAACGGTACCTTTAGTAAAGACAGATTAAGATTAAGATTCTCTCAAAACAGCGGAAACAGGTGATTTTCTACAAAAGTAGAGGAATGATTTCTTTTAAATAATATTAATGTAAATAGCAAATTGATTTCAATACGAAACACTTTGAATTACCAACATCGAAAGGAATGAAAATATAAAAATATAACAAACGAAAATAAAATATAAAAAATGTCAAGCAATTGAAGGAATCCAAAATAATTGATCAAAGTTCAACTAAATAATTAAATTTTCAACCGAAAAAGACGGACTTTTTTAGGACTGTTGAATTTTCAACAAAAAAGCTTATTTCCAGTCTAGGAAGGCAACTTTTTTACAATAAAAGATCAATTTTCAACTAAATATGATATTTTGGCTACCAAAACTCCTCAACAAAAAAGATGAATCTTCAACAAACGAAAATAGTTTTCTAATAAAAAACAAGAATTCTCAACAAAATACATGAATTTTTAACTGACAAAATATCAATTTTTAACCAAACATAGAATTATTGAATTTTAGATTTAAAATGCAATTTTTAACAAACAAAGAAAAACTACTTATAAGCAAAAGAGATAGATTTTCAAGAAGAGGTAAATCTGGAACAAATTGACGTTTAAAAAAGCAATTCGACTTTTCACCACGTAGTTTAATTGTAAAACAAAAAATATACATTTCGAACCAAATTTTTGAATTCCTAACCAAAAAGATGATTTTTCGATCATAAAGATCTATGTTGTACAAAACAAAACGAATTTTCAATCAAATAAAACTATTGCCAAAAAAATCGTTGCATTTTGTTGCCAAAAAGCAGGAGGGCCACAGTCTCTGTGCGTTAGTTGCATCCAGTTAGATCATTCGTGAAAATCCAAAAAAATAATTATTCACGTGCTCTAGCCTGTTTGCTTTCGAATTTTCCGAAAATATGATCTACAAAACAGTTTAATTTTCAGCCCAAAAAAGATTGTTTTTTTTTTATAAAAGAGTTAACTTTGTGTCAAATAGTTAAATTCTCTACCGAAAATTTACATTTTTAAGAAAAGAATTTTATTTTCAACCAAATATTTGTATTTTCTAACGAAGTTGTGAATTTTTAAGTCAAAAGACGAATTTTCTACAAAACAGTTCCGTTTCCAAAACAAAACTATTTATTTTCAACTAAAATGATGAACCTTCAATATAAAAAAATTTTAAGTATTAAAAGAAATTCAATTAGGAATGAAAAACAATTGAATTAAACAAAAAAGACGAATTCACAACTACATACTTGAATTTTTAAATAGAAAAGATCAGTTTTTTTATTAAAAAATAAACTATAAAATATTTTGATTCTATTTTTAGTAAAGAATAGTTTTAAAAAGTTTTCAAATTATTTTATACTAGCTACTATCTCACTTGTTAGAATTTTTTATTTCATAACAATTTCTCCTACACACCTAGTTCGTAGAAAACTTCAGATTTATGACGTCTGCTTTCTCATTGTTTCAATAAAATAGGAAATGTTACAAAATAGCATTCTTTGCATTATTATAAACAATTTTTAAGTTAATATTATTAAACATACTTTTCCACTATCTAATCAATAAATATTTCGAGTAATCTTATCAGTAATTTGCATTACTTCTCCATCAAATTACATTTTCTGATTATTTAGGTCTATATTTTTTAGGGTTTTTCTATCATCAACAAGGTTTCTATACTTTATTATCGGGAAGAATAACGATTTAGAAGAGAAATAAAAAATTATTTATTATGGATTCAATGCATAAGCCTTTATTTATTCTCAGAAGATGTTAGTATGAAAGTATTGAATACAGAAATAAGGATTACACCACAGCCGACCGAGGGATGGGCCAGGGTGGTACCAGGACTGGGTCAAAGCTGTCTCAGACCTGGGATGAAGCTTCACTTATTCCGGGCGAGTTAAGGAGAATCTTTTTAACGTGTAAAGTGTGAAATACTTTTTTCTCAGCTGTATGAGTGTCTTTCTTCAGAAAGGGTTGGTGGTAGTACTTCCTCGCTTGAGCATCACCTTCTGTTACTACTTCAGTTTTCCTGCTGGGCAAGTGCAATTGATTTTTGGATAAATCAATTCTTCTGCTGCTGGCACCTGCACCTAGGTTTACTTTAAAATACTCCACCTTCTTTGTTATCGGATTAATACGCACAAATGGACGTAATCGTGGCTGTCTATCGACTAATCCAAGAATGTAGCCATTTTTTATTCCTACATCATATTTTCCGGCATCTATAGGCATATGTCCACCACCCCAAGTTTCGTAATGATGAACATGAGGTAATTGATACACAATTCCGTCTCCAACTGATTTTTTAAAAAAATATATAAATTAGTTATCGCATCAATTATTACATTTATTTAACATTTTGCGAGAAAATGTACGTTTTAAATATACTACGGACAGATAGTATCGAACCACTAACCAATTCAGAGAGGAGTTGGTCAGGAAAAATTCATCGAGCTTTAGAGGAGATTTTGAATTCAGATACAAAAATTCTATAAATGCCTGAAATTTTTTTAATTCATGTGAAGATTCGCTTCAAACCGTTTATGTAAAAACAAAGTCTGTATGAAAACACCTGAAATCTTTAAAGTCCCATAAAAATCCCTTCAAATCCTTTAAGATCTGAAAATATTTCGTAAAATCTCAAAAAACGATTGTGAATCCTGAAAATAACGTGAAATATAGCGAAATCTTTAAAAATACCTCAGAATTATTTATAAAAACTGGCTTCCTAATAAAAAATGAATGTAAGCCAAAGAAAATAGCGGACGAAGATAAGAAAAGTTTTGAGATAGTGAACGGGATACATAAAATCTTGTAATTTGCAGCTTGTCCGCAGATAAAAATGAACACAAGTTCCACGTGGCACGTAACAACTTCCTGGTCGAATATGACGGCATTCTAGGTCGAGACTGGTTGACTGCTATCCAAACAAACATAAATGTTACCAGTAATACCTTGGATCTTCCTCATATCTCCATCCCACTCCAGGGTGAGTACAATCCGGTTATCTGTCATGTAAGACCCTCATGCAAACATATCGAGTTGGAATTTTCCAAAGGCTATTGCATCATCAGGGGAAAAGGAATTCTACCTGGAATATATACTAGCGTCGATAGATTACGTGTACTAACTATAAAAGCAAACGGTGAGAATAGAGAAATCGAGGCGTGGCAAAAGATTTAAAAATAGAAAAATTCTCAGACCCCGAATTTTACTAGTTTAAATCTAAACCTGTAACAGACAAAATAAAGAAGAGAAGTAAACTCTCCATAATACTCAATAATAATCTGAATCAAGAAATGAGAAAGAGTCACATGTAAGATTGGTACCAGACAAAAGAAACAGTTCCTATTTATTCTGTTTCGAGAAATCCGAATAATATGAATCGAATAAACGAACTCTTGGGTAAAAGTTCACTTTTAAATTTTTTTATAGAATTCAATGATATTTTTTATCTAACAAATGACCCAATGCCGTTCGTTACAGACGTAGAACGCCGGAGTAAAACAAAAAGTAATAAACCTGTTAATGTACCTCTATACAAACACCCGATTTTATTAGAATCAGAAATTAAGCAACAAATCAAAGAATACGATGACAAAGATTTGATGCGTGCCTCATATTCACCTTGCCAGGCGAACGTGTGGATGGTAAAAAAGAATATGGATAGCAGCGGAAAGCAGAAATGGTAACTGGTAGCAGCAGAGGAATATATTGACAAAAAAACTGCATTCTCGACCCACAAATGTCATGGGAATAGCTCAGAATGCCTATGGATTTAATCAACTCTCCTCCTAGCAATCAAAGGATGATAAATTTCAAGCTCCAAGGTGTTATGGGGAATATATGTCTTATCTGTTTAGATGATTTAGTCTTCACAGGTAAAACAGAAAAGGAACACCTACAATATCTCAGAACTGTAATTGAAAGGCTTTGAGAAACAAAAATCATTCACGAACCCGATAAATGCAAATATTTGAAAAAGGAATTAGAATATCTCAGACATTCCTTAGGTCCAGAAGGACTTCGACCACTGAAGAAGAATGTAGAAGAAGTTTTTGAATCCCACGTCCAAAAAACTCCAAAGGGATAGAAAGGTTGATGGGATTAGCCTCGTATTATCGCAAATTTATAAAAACTTTGCAAAAATAGCTCACCCTTTGAATCAATTAAAAAGTAAGAATGTAACTTTTCAGTGGACAGATAAATGTGAAGGATCACTAATTGTCTGAGTAATCAGGCAATATAGTCATCTATCATATGGACAAAGGTTTAAAGTATACACGAACCACAAGCCCACCCACGTTCTGTTAAGCACAAGATACAACATGTCTTCCAGTCTATTTAGATTAACTCAGAAATTAACTGATTATCGTTCTAAAGTATTCTACAAACCAGAAAAGCACAATGCAAATGCAGATGCACTCAGTAGAGCATTTCCCGTTCAGAAAAGAGAAGGAATCCTGATAGGCTCGAATAATCCAAAGTACTAAGCAATGCAAGAACTTTTAGAAATCACCGACATCTCACAAAGATTAAAAAAGGCACACGAACTCTTAAAATGTCCTTAAAAATGCCCTTAAAATTATAATATACTTACCAATGAGTTCAGGGAAAACTACAAAGCCGTAAAACACAACACCGAGGATGGTCCTCATTTTTTTTAATGGAGGAAGACCCTTATGAACAGTAATAGTTGAATTAGTCTATATAACTCCAATTTTTGCAGTGAAATATATACTGGTCACTACCTCAGTCGTTTTGTGTTTTTTATCTCGTTTCTTCAGTAGTGTCCTACATTCGTAGAAATCCTTCAGATTTATGATATTCATTCTGTATAATTTAGAGGCCCAACAAAAATGATTATTGTGAAACTTGTTTTTGTAGTAGAATTACAAGCTACTTTAGTTTCAAGGTATTTATTTACTAAATACTTCTTTGAATTAACTGTTTTATTTGTCACATTTTCCAGCTCTCGGATATTCTCTTAATTAATAGATACAGGGTCAATCTATTTCCTGTACACCAGAGTAGTAGGGGGGTTTAGCGATTATGATGAAACTTGGTGAAACTTTATTATAGAGTGAGTGAAGTATATGATCAAAATGGTTTTCTAAAATTATCAAAAGTCACAGAGTTACAGGATTTTACGGGCCTTCTTAATGCAATTGAACAAAAAAATCTGCCTGCTTCACGGGCACATTCTCATAGCCCGCTGCGCGCGCGGCTCTCTGGTTTGAGCTCGCTTAGGGCGCGCGACTGTTCATTCTCGCGCTTCGCGCTCGATAATGTATTTATCTCGCGTATTTATCTTGTGCGTACCTTTGTTTGGCACTGCTTACTCAGATATTGCAAAATAATGTTCACATTTTATATTTCCTGATCCTAATAGGACCCTGTTGTGGTTGTTTAATCCTTTTCCCTTTTTTTAAAGTATATATATGAAATTATATCAAATACTGCGATTCAAACCCCTTATAAACTACAATCATAAAGTAATGCTGAATCTTTTTTTTAATTCTACATTAAAGAAGGTTCTCAAAGCACCTACGGCCTTGACGATTGCATTCTCATTGACATAATCGCTGCTTCGCGCTCTACTGTTAGATTATACGGGCTATAATTTTTAACAATGTGAGCTTATCGAAAAATTCGGCTAAAATAGTTATAAAATATATTTGGTATCTAGAGAAAATTTTTGGATCTATGAAAAAATAATTTTTTCTATTTGTTGAAGATTTTCAAATTTTTTTAAAATATTTAACATTTCTAATTTTGATAAAAATTAAAAATTCGGTTTTGATAATTTTCAAGTCTTTTACTTATCTATAAGAAACTTCGACAAAATTGATAAAACTTCCACAACAAAAATTTCAAAAGTTTGAAAATGCACTCAATTTTTTAATTTTGGTTCGAAATATCTGATTAACGAACTTAGCCTTTATTTTGGAAACCTTCAGAAGTGTATCAAATGCGGACTCGATTGGACAAATTCTTCAAAAGTTAGCGTGGCTACAACATTCAGCTAACCATACATACAGACATACAGACAGATGTACAGACAGCCATACAGACATACAAACAGATACCTACAAAATTTTATGGTTTTCGGATTCTGTGAGTGCCGAAACGCAGTGTCTCCAGTACGTGGGATTTTTCGGCCCCCACCCCTCTCCCATCTGGAAGCAACCCATTCAAACGTAGCGTGTCGGCGAGTCGACTGTGCTACATGTTGCGTAGGTCAGCCTCGTGTAGAGCCGAAAATGCACGAGCACGAACCCGAACGTCCCCCCGATTTCATGATTCGTTTTCGCTGGTTAACTGGCTCTTTGGAGTTATAAATGGGGTGCTAGAGAATAAAAGTCCATGGACATTTTTCAAATAATTGTTTTGTAGCAAAAACTTTAAAGCAAAATGTTTCAATTTGGTAAGCTTAATAAATAAAAAAAAATCGAGTAAATTCAAGAAATATTTAGACGAATGGAAAAGATTCAAATCGAATTTTAAAATTATTTTTCTTTAGAAATTTAGATATTTAAAGATTTCGAAACTAAACTTTAGTAGCTTCAAAGAAACTCAAAAAGATTTCAAGAAGATAAAACTATGTTTCTTAAAATTCGTAAGAAAAATTTAGAAGATTATAAGTCAACTATTTCCACCTTGAATTAAGGGAAACAATTCTTATTAAGCCTTCTTATGTAATTTTGTTAAACATTTTTTAAAAGTACATTTTGCTTTAAAAAATATACTCTTAAATTTTAGTAAGTGTAAGAGATGCATTTTCAAATTTAAGTAAGTTTAAGAGGTATTTAGAACATTTTTAAAAGTTTCAAAATTAATTAAAACCTGTAAAGATTTCTGTAAGGTTTCACGAAAATAAAAATAAAATCTTTTAAGTTGCTAGGAATAATTAAAATAATTTTTTATTTCGAAGAATTAGTTTTAAGGGATAATTTAAAAAGATCTCAATAAAGTTCACACGATTGCAGAATTGTCAAAGAATCTTAAAAGTTGCAAAGGCAGTTTTTAAAAATTTTGCAGAATTAAAAACAAATCAGGAAAAATTCTAACAATTTTTAAAGATTAGAAGATTAGAAGGTCTGATAAGATTAAAAGAAAGAATTATTTTCCTGAAATCGTGTGAACATTTTTAGTGTTTTTTTATTTTGTAAAATGTACCTTAAGAGAAAATTAAATAGGTTTTTAACATATTAAAGGATTTCCTAAATATTAAAAGAAGAAAGTAGAAGATTTTAGAGCAAAACGTTTCAATTTCTAAAATTAAAAGTTTAATAAAATATAAATAATCGAGTAATTTCAAAAAATATTTAATAGAATTGATGACATTCAAAAATACTATTAACTTTAGAAGAGTTTTATAAACGTTATTTTTCATAATTAAATTAACGTATATAGAGTAAATTTTATATTTGAAATTTCATTAGTTAGTAAGATACTATATACAAACCCGTACAAGCTTTTTCTTAAAATTTAGAAAAATCATGCCAGATGTAAAAAAATTGACTTATAATCTTCTAAATGTTCCCCAGGAATTTTAAGAAAAATAGTTTTATCTCCTTCAAATCTTCCGAAATTCCATTAAAGCTTCTAAAGTTTATTTTTGAAATCGTTATAAATCTAAATTTCTTTAAAAAATTAAGTTCACGAATCGACTTGAATCTCTTTCATTCTTCTAATTATTTCTTGAATTTACTCGATTTTTTAAAATTTATTAATCTTACCAAGTCGAAACATTTCGCTTTAAAATGTTCTACACTCTTCATATAAATTTTAGGAAAACCTCTAATATTTTTGAAAACCAACTTTTTAAATTTTCTCTCGAAGTGCATGTTTTAAAAATAAAAAAATAAACATAAAAAATTTTCACAATAATCTTGAGAAAATTGTGTTTCTAATCTTGTCAGACATTCTAAGCCTTCTATTCCTTGAAAATTATTAAAATTTTTGCTGATTTTCTTTAAATTTGATAAAATTTAAAAGATTGCCTTCAAACCTTCCAGATTGTTCTTTGATAATTCTGAAATCGTGTGAAATTTATTGAGATCTTTTTAAATAATCCCTTAAATTTTATTTTTGAAAATAAAGAATTACTTTAATTATTCCTAGGAAACTTAAAGAATTTTCATTTCATTTTCGTGAAACCTTACAAAATTATTAACAAATTTTTACAAGTTTTAATTATTTTTTAATCAATTCCGAATTTCTAAATATGTCTTAAACTTACTCAAAGTTGAAAGGACATTTTTCAAACCAACATAAACTTTAAAAAAATTGTGCATCAAAATTTCGCAAGATGGCTTAATTTTTCACCATTTTCAAAATTTGTATAAAATAATTACAAATTTTGTGTGATATTTTTTCAAATTCTCTTGGAGTCTATTAAATTCCATTTTTTGTTAAAAATCTATCTTTTTCAATTGAGAATCCGACTATATTATTAAAAACTGAACTATTCTGTTGTTAATTCAGTTTTTTTTTTCGGTTCAAAATATTTTTCAGTTAAAAATTCATTTCTTCCATCCAAAATTAAACTATTCTGCAGACAATTAAATTTTTTATCTACTAAAATGTAACTATTCCATTTTTGGTTAACTACATATTTTATAGTTTTAATATTCATTTTTAAGATTAAATATTTAACACTTTTGTTGAAATTTTCAACTAAAAATATCTTTTTCAATTGAAAATTCATCCTTTTTAATAGAAAATTATTCTTCTTGTTTAAAAATGAATTTTTTGGTTTCTAATTTAACTGTTTCGTTAAAAACTCGATTTTTTTTTGTTACTTAAAAGAACATTTTCTTGAACTAAGAACTTAAATCTATCATTTTCGGTGGAACATTTTTTTATTCGAAATTTTGGTTACATAAAAATGTAACAGTTCTGTTAGAAATTTGTTGTTATTTATTTTTTAAATTGATCTTTCTCACTTAAAAATTCATCTTTTTTGGTAGAAAATTATTCTTCTTGTTTAAAAATTCATCTTAGTTAATTAAGAATTCATTTCTTTGGTTGAAAAACTATTTTTAGGTAAAAATTCTTTTCTTTTGTTATAAAATTGTTGAAAATTCAAGTATTTTTCGTTTGGAAATTAAACTATTTTGCGGCCAATTTTTTGGCTGTCAATTTATTTTTGGAACTGATAATGCAACCTTTTTTCGTTGAAAAATTATCTATTTTGTTAAAAATTCTTTTTTTTTTGTTTTAAAATTTTGAATATCGGTTTTCGGTAGAAAATTATTGGTTTAAAAATTCAATTGTTTGTTTACAAATTCAATTTTTTGTTTAAAAATTTAAATATTTTGTTGAAACTTTGATTTCTTGATGTGAATAATTAGTTTTCAACTGAAATTTTAGCTATTCAATTTTTCGTTAAAACATTATCTCTTTAGTTGAAAATTCAACTATGTGGTTGAAAGTGTATGTATTTTTTTAAAATGTCACATTTTTGGAAGAATATTAGTCGTTTTGTTGTTAAATTCATTTGTTTGGTTGAAAATTTCACTATTTTCATGTAGATTCGTTAAGAATTAATTGTTTACTAAAAATAGGACTGAAATATGCAGCACTAAATTTGAAACAGTTTAGACCCAGAAATCTTGTCTCCTATATCTATTCACATTAATTGAATTATATTTTCCTTTTTGAAATGAGTCTAATGATTCGAAGGTAACTCGCGATTTTAAAACCATAATACGTCCTTTTAATTGAGAACTTTATATTAATTTCAGCAACATTCATAATAAGTTCATAAATTTTATGATTTTTTAACAAATAGAACAAGCAAATGCATTATTTAGGCATTTCTCGTCGTAAAAACTCGTTTTTTTTAATATCAGTCTTTTAAATTTCAGAAAAAATTTCTTTTTTTCATTCAGTACTTACAATTGGCCAATAGAAGAAGGACTTGCATGTTGGTGGCGGTCGTGAGAAACTGTACAGTGACAGGCTGCGAAAAGTTTTTACAAAGTTTGTGTGGAAGGTGTGAGTGGAGTGTGAGGGTGGAAGTCTAAGACTCCCACCCTCACCCTCAGTCTAGGATTAGTTTTGTGTTTAGGTTTTTGAGCCTTCATGGCGGGCAAGTGAGGTTCTTGTAGTGATAGGGGATGTTAGGGGTAAGAAAAGGGTGGCTAAAGGGGATGTGAGAGGTGAAATAGGGCAATGAAACTGAAATTTAAGGGTGGTAAGCGGCAGCAGCCTCAAGTGATATCTGTGGACGGCAGTGAGTACTTTTGTGTATGGATAGGTCACAGTTACCGACGGTCGAGCGGGAGGTGGGCAGCGGGAGTACTAGCAGTGCTGGTAGTGAAGTAGACGGGGACGAAATTTCCAGAGGGACACGATGGCCAGTTGTGCGTGGCCCGGTGTCAAGTGGCACGTCAGGGAGGGGGAAGAATCGGAGCGGAAGAAGCACTCAGGCAAGGGAGAGAGCGTCCAGTGCAAGTGAGAGGGAAGATTTTCGAAGAGGAAAAGGGAAAGCAAAGACAGTCCGGAGAAAAGCGCGCTAGAGGGTCCCTTTAAAAAAAGCGTACGAACACGCAGGTCACCCACCCTCCCCAAATGGTGGGGCAGACGGAGAAGAAGGCTATCGGGATACTGATGGGCGAGATCATAGGATTAAGGGAGGACGTAAGGGAGACTATGGAGCAGAGAGAGTTGCTGTTGGTAAGGAAGGAAAAAGAGCATAAAATAAAGGAGTTGGAAGAAGATATTAGGATGTGGAAGGGAAGGGCGGGGAAAAGGCTGGAGAATGTGGAGGGCAAGTCGGGAATGGAAGCATTGGACAGTGGGAGGGTGAGAAGCAAGGTATTTGGGAGAAAGCAGAGATCATGAGAAGGAGAGAGCGGACAGGGAAAGGATAAGGGCAATGGAGTTGAGAATGCAGGGAAAAGAGAAGGCAGATAGGAAAAATAATATAGTGATAAGAGGATTGAAGCTAGAGCGGGGAAGAAAGGGACGGGGTGGAATGCTAAACAACAGGGCTAGGAAGGAGAGGAGCGAAGGGAGAGCAGTGAAGGTAGGGTATCGGAAAATAGAAATAGATGAGAAAATGTGGGTATGGGACGACGAGAAGGAGGTGTTGAAGAATGTGCAGAAGAATTTGTTTCGGGGGAAGTAGGGGAGTGAGAGTCAAGCAGGGTTGAGGTATGTTAAAGGTGTTGTACTGGAACGTAGCAGGGGTAAAGGAGAAGGATCAGGATTTCTGGAGGACTGGCAGAGACGTGGGAAGAGAGAAAGGAACGAGATAAAGTAGAGCGAAAGTTGCGAAGGGAGTATTGGTGGAGGCTAGAGGAGGCGGTCAAAGTATAAAGGAAAGGAAGGGCTAGTGGGGGAATTATAACAGGGGTTAGGAATAGATTAGAGAAAGAAGTTCACGGAGAGGGCGCGCAAATAAGGGCTGTAGAGATAGGAGGGGTGATGTATAACTTTGTGACTGTGTACAATAAGGATCGAATGGAAAGGGTTAAAGAAAGGGTAGAAGACTTACTAGGAGAGAGAGGAGGGGGAGATTCTAAGAGATTGTATGGAGGATAGAGGGTGGGCGGTGGCGAATAGTATGGTAGAAGGGGAAGAAGAGGGAGAGAACACGTATGTGAGTAAGAGAGGTGTATCGGTGATAGACTACGTGATTATGAATATGCAAGGGTTTGAGGAGATAGAGAAATTCGCAATGCAAAGAAGGGTAGAATCAGACCATCAGCCATTGAGTTTGTGGATACAGGGAGAGGCTGGCGAAAGGCAGGGCGGGGAAGAAGGGTCGTTAGGGGAGAGGGTCTCATGGACGAGAAAGGCGATAGAGAAGTATCAGGAGAAGTTGGGCAACGTAAGCTTTGAGGGGGAATCCTTTATAGAGATATGGGCGGATCTACAAGAGAAAGTGAAAGGTTGTGTGCAAAAGAAGGTATTTAGCAAAAAGAAGAAAGGAATGGTAAAGCTGTGGTGGGATAGTAAATGTAAAATGATGAAGAGAAAGGTGAAAAAGAAGTACAGGAAGTGGAAGGAAGGAATCGCGAAAATGGAGGAGTACGTGGAAATCAGGAAGGAGTTTAGGACGTAGGGTGGGGATAAGTGAGAAGATAGGGAGCGGCGAATGGAGGAAATTTTTTAAGGATTTATTTCAGGGTTCAGATACTCGAAAGAGAGATGAGGAGATAAGAAGAAGCAGAGAGGTATATGAAGAGGAGCTGAACGATAAAGAGATAAAGAAGCAGATAGGGAAGTTGAAAAAATAGAAAGCAGCAGGGATTGACGGGACAGAGAATGAAGCGTGACTGTTTGGCACACAAGAGGTAAGGCAGAGGCTGAAGGGGGTAGTGAAAAAAGTATGGAGGGGGAGGGATTCCCAAGAGGGTGGAGAGAAGGGTTGATCGTACCACGGTATAAGAAAGGGGATAGGGCGTCGCTTGGCGACTATATAAAAGAAATTTACCCTCAATATAGTTCTTTTCAGGTTAGGTTTGCAATCAATCCAAAAATATAATAAAAAAGAGGGCAATTCTAAAATAATCCAAGATAATTGCAATGTATAGATCTAGTAAATTAACCACTAATGTGGAGAATCACGTGGCACGTGTTGCTAGTCAGGGACCAAGAAGGATAAGTGACCGTACTTTTCGCAACGAGCGATGATTACTGATGGAAAGTGACGGCCAATACCAAGTAATACCCCAGATTTACCGGTAATTACCAGTTATCTCGACAAAGAGCCGAATGTTTCATGTACATAATAAATTAGACCTTCTGTTTACTTATTTTTTTAATTTCCTACACGTGAAAAATGTATAATATGTAATAATAATAAGAAATGCATTAAGTTTGGAGAGCAGCAGACGACAAAACTCTTAAAACTGTAAGATTTTGGGCGGGGAATACAAATTACTGTCAGGGAAATTCATGTCAACTACTGAATGAATAAGAATAACATTAATGTTTTTGTGTGTGAATAAGTGATATGAGCCAATATTTTTACCGTTTTATAAATTTTGCAATTTTCATTGATAAAAGTTACATCTGAATTAAGCAACGTATATCTTGCATGATATAAAAATATCTGTTGAAGTATTAACTTTTAAAGTTAAAGAATTAGTATGGAGAAAAATGATAAATACAATTTTTCGCTTCATGTATGTATGTCGAGGTACAGGTAAATATTTAAATAAATAAATTATACTTGTCAAGAAAATCTTAATCAAAGAATGTCTTTAACAAAATAAAAATGATAGATGCATTGTAACAATAGTTTATAACAAATGTATAGATATTATTTCGTTGAACAACTTTTGTCTTTTCAATTAGTTTCGTCTGTTGCTGCCTTTTCTTCTCACCGTTTTTTTAAAAATCATTTTTCTTTTTTTTACTCTTATTTTTACTTTTTTTAGTACGTTTAAAAGAAAATCTACTTGTCCTTAATAAAATTGAATAGGTTCAGATTTGCATATCCTTTTTGGGTAAACAAATTTTGCATAATAATTTTTTGTCTTACCTTGTATAAGTTATCAAAAAATGTATTATTTTGTATTTTTAATGTTACTATTCAGGATTGAAACAAAAACTAAGTGTTCTATCAAAAAATAATGGGTGAGTTTTTTACGAATTGCTGATTTTTATCGAATGAGACAAGAACTACGTGCCCTATAAAAAACTAATTTTGTACAATCCAAATTTTAATTTTCGAATTTTCAAGAAAATTCGAAAAGTTGTCTGAAAATTTTATAGGGCTTAAAAAAAAGTCTTCCTTCTGTTCACTTTTTATATAGTACGTTTCTTGGCCCAAAATGTTCTTTTTCATTCATTTATTATTATTTTTTTATTTTTTCATTTTCAAAATGCTGTAAGTCTGATCACTGTTTTGTCAAAAAACATGGTGAGAAAAATGTTAAATCTTTTTAATTTTTAATTTTTAAAAATGTTCCAACTTTTTTAATTTATATCTAAAACATGTAAAAACTAAAATATTTGAATAATGAACAAATTTTGCTTTCTGTATTATCCACAGCAGGAATATTAGTTTAAGTAATATTCATTCAGTAGTTCACATATATTTCCCTAACAATAATTTAAATTGCACGTCAAATATGACAGAGCTTCGAGAGTTTTGTCGTCTGCTGCTCTTCAAAGTAAATGCACTCGTTATTATAATTATATATTAAAGATGTTTTACGCGCAGAAAACTACACTATACGTAAACATAGAATCTAATTTATTATAAAATTAAAATCTTTTTTCTGCGAAAAATTAAAGAATTAATTCTTTTTACCGCTATTACAAGTAATCACCGGTAATTACTTATATGATAAGGTATTACCGCGATCAGTCGGGGGCGGGGTATGGCAAGGGTACTCGGTGTGGTGGGAGTAGTCAGGCACTCCAAGTCGAAAACATTTGAGCATCAAGGAGTGCTTGCGTGAAGGCGGTTTCACAATACATGCGGCCACAGTGCAACTACCGGAAAACCACGAACTAAATAATCATTAGCTAGAACTATGGACTATTTTTCGTAACCATATTTTCATGTGCATGTAAAGACTATGGATTACTAAACCTAAACGTTTGATTACCCTCATTATTCGAAGCAAGTCGTTTAAAATTATTTATAAAAATAAATCATGGCTTGATTACTAGTAACATGCGATTTTCTTAAATACAGTAAAACTCTTCTATAGTGCGAATTTTGGGGCTGACTGTTAGTGGAATCTAACTCATTATAGCCCGCTCCTCTTTTAATTGTTCACGCTTGAGTGCTCTCCTGAATCACAACCGCAGACCCCGCGGCCCACACGAAACCCCTGTTATACCTACCTGCGGCGCGGCTTCATTTCTCCGAAGGACTATAGAGGGGAGGACTATTAAAGAGTTTTACTGTATTTCATTTGAGGAAAAATTGGTTTTGATCAAATAAAAATAAATTGCTTGAGTAATACACTTGATATAGAAATACTTGTTTACATGTGTGGGTTTAAATCTATTTTGAACCTTTTTGTTTTGTTAACTGTGACAAATGACCCAAACTCAACCTGAAATTAGTGCGCAAGCACATAAATTTGCTAAAATTTCAGAAACTTTAATTCCATGAAACTTTTCATTGCCGCTGAGAACTTTTAATATTTTAGTGAAATTTTACAAATATTGAGACTTTTAATTTTAAATTTATAAACTAGTTTCTTTAAGTAATAAGTATTTGATTTGTTCGCTTCTAAAAGAAAATAATTGCACTGTAATTGTAATTGTTTTTAGTTCTCACTTCTCTCATTTAAAACCTTTCAATTCGAAAGGCTTTGAAGTTATAATCGAATTTTTGAAACAGAATAATTTTGAACGAAATAATTATTTGATTGCTGAAATGCTTCTAATTTGAAATAAAATTTCTCAAATTAAAGAGTGAGTATATGATACAACGGAAGAAAAAATCCCAAAAAATGTTGTGTCTTCTGTAAATAACCTCAAAAGTAGCAAAAAACGCCATTTTTGGGTACATAACCTCAAATATCTTAAAATCCTGACGTGACAGGCCAATTTTGACTCCGGATTTGGATTCCACGTAAAAAATTAGTTCGGAAATGACCCTCCTATTTTCAACAACTGACATGACCCCATTATTTAGATTCCTGTATTATTAATTCATTAGGACTAATTGTTTGACTTTTTAAATGCTATGATGTGATTTAAATGAATTTTTATCCAAAATGGCTGGCTAACGAACTTGACCTTTAGTTTAGGACACTAAACGAGTGTACCAAAGGCCAATCATAGATTAATTTTTACAATAGTCATCGCGCCCACAGATAGACATACAGACCGGCATACACACATACAAAGAGACAGACACACATTCATAAAAACCTGTTTTTCCGATTCAATTGAATCAATTGAATTCCTGATTCAATTGATGCTCGATTTATTAACTAAATTTAAGGTAAATATTCCATTCGTGAAATCTGGTGAAAGAATATTATGTCATTTAAATTATACGGAACTAACATTAATAATTTTATTTTTCAATATGGATGCACTTTTTTTAAATATTAATGGCTTGAAAACTTTATTCAAATTTAAAATTTAACTACGGTTTCATTTTAATTTAACTAGATTGTGCTTAAATTTAACACAATTTAACACCATTAAACCTCTACTTCGATGACATGTCTTTACGATATCGTAAAGAAACTGTAACGACATTGACATAGGATGTCTTAAAGATGTAGTAACGATGTCGTAAATACGTCGCCAAATTTTGTGCCCACTGGGAGGTAGCGGTCGGCTGCGAAACTAATAGGGTAAGATGCTTGAGGCCCACTGTTTTGTATTGACCAGAAAAATGGTGACGTGGGACGGTAGGAATTTAGATTAGTGATAGATCCTTTACACAGGGTGCGTTAGTGATTCCTGCTAAACCTGTGATGTAACGATTTAATCTTGGCTTCCGTGGTGTCGTTCTTGATCTCCAATTTGACAGGTAGCTGTTATAACATGAAAAAAACGTAAGCAAGGAATTAATAATCTAAATGTAAAATTGTTGCAGAATGCTCTTGGTCGCGGAGTGACTTTCGCTCTTGTTCAGGATAAAATTATCACCAAAATTTGGCACAACCACTTAATTAATGCTGTTAGAACGGGTTGCACAAAAATGACGAAATCTATTAAACACTCCATAATTACGAACGGCCAACGGTAATTCAATTTTGAGGTGAATTGAGCAGGAAGCCGACTAACAGCTGTGGGCGGTGATAGCTTAGCCGTACTTGATCGTACTACCAAACACACACTGTCAGTGAAAGCTGCATCCGTCTTGGCAAGAATTTTAAAATAGAATAAGAAATTCAACTTGTGTTTTTCATTTTGTAGTTGTTTCTTGACATTGCTTACTCGATAAAGGAATTGAAAAAGTGTATCCAGTAATAGAAAGATGCCGCTGTCAACTCGATGATAATAATCGATGATAATTTTTCAATAAAAAAATGTAATTATTAAATTATTTATATATCTTGTATTGTAACATGCAATAGGCATATGGACATGGCGGATTAAATATAATCATATAAATAAGATAAGTATTGTACTAGGTCTGTTCAAAAAATACGCGGACTGTGCGAATTTCGCGGCTCGAGTTAGTTTCGGGAGAATCCACTTGGTGTCGCTAAGTTCGTACAGATCAGCTGTTTGAAACTCGGTATTCCAGTCGCAGATATCTTCATTTGTTGATAAGCTACACGGTTTTAAGTAAGAGTGTTTTTTTTGTTTGTCGGATTGTAAAATGGACGGCCTGAAAGAGTAACGAATTGCTGTGAAATTTTGTGTGAAATTCAGGAAATGGGCAACTGAAACATTTGCCATAATCAATACGGCCTACGGTGATGTTTCCATGAAGCGTAATGCATGTGTCAAGTGGCATGAACGTTTTAAGTGTGGCCGACAGTTGATTGACGATGATGACCGACCTGGGCGTCCTTTAACGTCAACTGACGACCCACACGTTGACAAAATCAGCACCCTGGTGCGCGAAAATCGACGTCTGACCATCAGCGAGCTTGGCGAAGAGTGTGGGATATTAGTTGGATCTTGTTACGAGATTTTGACCGAAAAATTGAAGATGCACCGCGTCACTGCGAAATTTGTGCCACGCTCCAGCTCACTCAGCACTAAGAACTCGTGAGTTTTTGGCCAAACACTCGATTACTGTTCTTCCCCACCCCCCATACTCACCTGACCTTGCTCCTTGTGACTTTTTCTTGTGCCCAGAACTAAAAAAAACCCCTCAAAGGAAGAAGATTTGAGACGATTTTGGAGATTAAGGCAAATGCGACGAAGGAGCTGAAAACCACCACAAAAGAAGCGTACCAGGACTGTTTCAACAAGTGGAAACACCGTTGGAATAAGTGTGTGCGTTGGGGAGGAAAGTATTTTGAGGGAGACCCAGACGTGTAACTTCCAAATAAATTACTTTTTTGATGACCTCATTTCGCGTATTTTTCGAACAGACCTCGTTCAACTTATTCTCAGTGCATAGAACACTAATATTATTGGCATTGCCAAAATCTAAAACGCCCTCCGAAAGGCACACTGAGAGAACTCACCAAAAATTCCTATTTCCACAGAGAAAATTATTATTAGAATATCTTGCAGGAGATCTTTAGGAATGAGGACGCTGACGTAATATTTGGTACAAATTAAGCGCCGGTAATGTAGTTATTTGCTCATTTATTTAAAATTGTTCCGGTGAAAAGTTGTTACTAAATTCGACTTCCGCTGTGTAGAATAAGTTCTATTCTATATTCGATATCTAGGTATAATGAATCTTTGCGAATAAGTACGATGATTTTTGAAGATCTGCAGCTTTTGTTATTTTTAATGAGAAATTCAGATTTCTCCGGCCAGATATTAAAATAATAATTTTCTTCCAGTAATAGCAAATTTTGATAAGCTTTCTGAGTGTGTCTTTTGAAGCGCGTTTTAGATTTTGCAAATGCAAGTCATATTAGTCTTTTACTAAGCGAGAATGGATTGTACAACCCAATGGTAAATTTACTATTTGCGCAGTAATGCGCCAGCACTGGTAGTGTCGGTGCAGTACTGAAAGGCTTTTAGTACTGCATCAGTGCTGGCGTGCAGTATTTGAAACTATAATTCCATGAATAGAAGTCCTCAAGGCTGAGTTCAGACATCTTCACTACGACTTTAATCAGTGTAACATAACCAGAATCGGAAGTTCTAAAATACGTGCGATATTCAAATAAAATGTTTGAATCTCATCTTTGGCACAGTAGCAAATCAGGAAATAAATTATCACACAACTATTAATTAATTTTAAGTGAATGATAAAGTGAATAATACTTGTTTTTAGAAAGGCCTGTTTTACATTTTACCGAAAATTTAAGTCTTTTTTTCAAACATTGTTTTTTTGGGATCCACATTGCTTTTATTAAAAGATTATATTAAAAGTTTTTTTTAAACTATAATTTTATTCATAATAAGTACACAATATTTTATAAAGACGTAATTACAGTATTGACCCTTAAGACCGTACAATTCGGGGTTCTGTACAAACTTACGAACCCTCGGCGTAGATAAAAATCAGGTATACGAGGCGGCGCCATACCTGAATATTGCAGGAGCCTGCACCGAAAGAAATGACGATTTGATGCAGTACCGAAAATCAATACGTCGCTGAAAATGGATCGTCCCACGGAGGCGCTGACATCCCAAGTGTTAGTGTGTGCACGCCGATATCGATGTAACGAATACCGATCTTAAAAGGTTCTGGTGTATTTACATTTTTTTTTGCCAAGAATGGCCACTATGGGGAGTGTAATTTCTCAAAAAAAAAGTTGTTCAAACTGACTGAAAATTTTTTTTATGTTATAGTACTACCTAGACAACTCAGTTGTCGAAGATAAAGCGTCTGAGATTTGGTTGCATGCCACATTACTTGATATCACTTCATGACTGAAGGTTTTGATTTAATTTTGCCATTCAAATGGATTTTTATCTAATTGATATCCTCCTCTCCTATCGGCATTAGTGAAACATTAGGACACGATCAGTTTAGTACAGTGGTGAATTGTTCCATCGAACATATGTCCTCTCTATGAGTTGCGCGATTATCTGCCATTCTCTTTAAAACAACGCCAACTCCATCCATTGGAACCTGACCGTGGCCAGCTTCAAGTGAAATTCCACGTGCGTAATTTATTTCTAGAAAAAAAACTGTCGCAATAAAATGGTCAACAGGTGAAGAGAAAACCTGTTGTTATACTGCGCTGTAGGCCCATCAAAAACAAAATGAATAGTGTCAATTTCTTTATTTTCACTAAGTTGCAACAGAACTGGTCTTAAGTGAGCCCAAATAGCTGGAGCGCCATGGTCCAGACATGCCAAAACAGTTGCGAATGATTGCGTTATTAATTACCTAGTATACGTATATTGCACTCCGGTATGTTAAAAAAACTACAATTTTTAAGCGCCAAAATGCATTGCCTGAACTTCTTCATTATGTTTGCACACATAATCTTCTGCAAAATCGACGCGAAGCACGGCTTCATTTTCCTTTAGATATTTTCGGATATCTCGTAAAATCCCATACTGGTGACGCATGTTGTAAGCATATTGTAAGAAAAATGATTTTTGTTTATAGTACTCGAGAATCAAATCATGTATCGTGCTTGGGAATTTGAGTTTCTTAATTGAACAAACATCCTTTTCCTGACCGTTGATATTTCTTGTTTCGGAAGTACGTTTCCATTGAAAATCGTCACATTTTTGGTCTTGGAAGATCTCTCTTACAGTAAAAGCGATCTTATTTTTGCATTTCGTGCAATTGCGATACATGCCCGCATAATTGTTTACATCGCAGCATACACTAATAAAATGATCATCAAACTTCTTAGTCGAACAAACAGAAGAACAATAAAAAGCATTGACTAAGAATTGGAAATTCGCATGCTTAATAAACCGCACATCCAGTAGTACTCCAGTACTTTGCATAGTCTGTATCGTTTAAAATGGCTATTGGCAACTAGATTTAAATGTCTCCGTGTTGCCAAAATTGATTTCTTAGCTGCTTATTTCCTTAACTGAGCCAAAAAACTTCGCCG
Source organism: Belonocnema kinseyi (assembly GCF_010883055.1). NCBI lineage: Eukaryota > Metazoa > Arthropoda > Insecta > Hymenoptera > Cynipidae > Belonocnema > Belonocnema kinseyi. The sequence continues at coordinate 13,026,073 of NC_046657.1, read as the reverse complement.
ACCAAAAGTTTCCGTGGAATATTAAAAGTGAGTCGTCCGATTGATTCATTCACTATCCGTTTAACTTTCGATGATGGAGAATCCAAAATTTTCTGTTTTTTTTTGTTGTTGTTGTATTCTTTGGAGCCTCTTTCCATCTACCTGACCTTTTTTTGTCGTAAACAAGCTTTTGTTTGCTGTACCCAAAGAACGGTAAGCAGATGCTCTATCACGTTTTACTTGTTTTCTACCTACAGTGTTAAAAATGCTTGGAATTCTACAACAATTCTACAAGACTTCTGCAATACAAGCGTAAGGTAAAATTGCAAAGATGGTATTGAAATGACGACATTGCAATACATGTATTGTAAGTGTTGTAAATATCGAAATCACCGTCTAGCATTTCCGGAATTTATGGAATTCATTAAATTCATTAAATTCACAGAATTAATTACAGTCGTGGAATTCACGGAATTCATTGAAATGAAGGAATTCACGAAATTCATCGAATTTACGAAGTTCATGGAATTCACGGCATTCGGGAAATTTACGGAATTTATAAAATTCACAATATTTGTGGAAATCTCAGAATCAATGGAATTCAAGAAATTCACCGAATTTATGAAAATCATGGAATTAAGGGAATTCAAGCAATTCATATAATTCAAGAAATTGGTTGAAATGGCGGAATTCACGGACTTCACTGAATTCATGGAAACCACGAAATTCATGGATTTCACGGAATTAGGGAGTTAATGGAATTTACTAAAAGAATGGAATTCGCGAAAGATTGAATTCTCGGAATTAAAGAGATTCGCGGGATTGACTAAATTCGCGAAATTAATGAAAATGAAGGAATTCACGAAATTCATGGAATTAGCGGAATTCATGAAATTCGCGGAACTTAAGGGCTTTACGGAATTCAATGAATTCACGGAATTTTTGTAATTCGTGGAATTCCTTTAATTCTATATATTCCAGGAATTCCGTAATTTCATTGAATTTCAGTAACTCATTGAATTTCAGTAACTCATTGAATTTCATGATTTCCTTGAATTTCGGGAATTCAAAGAATTCCACGATTTTCTTGAATTTCATGATTTAGTTGAATTCCGTGACTCGATTGAATTCCATTAATTCTACGAAAACCTTAGATTCCATAAATTCAATCAATTTACCAAATTCCTGGAATTCCACGAATTCCATGAATTCCGTGTAATCCATAAATTCTGTAAGTTCCATTAATTCCGTGAATTCCATTATTTCCGTGAATTCCATTAATTCTGTGAATTTCGTCAATTCCGCAAATTACGTGAATTGCGTAAATTTCGTGTTTTTTATAAATTCCGTGAATTCCTTATATTTGTTAAATTCCGCGAATTTCACGAATTTCATGAATTTTGTGACTGTCTTGAATTATTTTACTTTCGTCAATTCCATCATTTCCGCGAATTCCGTTAATTCTGTGAATTTCTTAATTTCCGTGAATTCTGCAAATTAGGCGAATTTTGTAAATTTGATAAATTCCTTAATTCGTTGAATTCCGTAAATTTAATTAAGTACGTAAGTTCCGCAAATTCGAGAATTGCGACGCCAGTGCTATCTGTCGTCGTGTAACTTAATTAAATTCGAGAGAAATGGCGATTCTTATCTGTCATTCTACATGTTTTACCGAAATTTTCTTACTTCAGCGCGACGCAGTCGACGAGTTCAGGATTATTTTCCTAACCTCAGTGAAACTTTAGCTGAAATATCTTCAATCATTAACCGTTTCCGGTCTTACCTGCAGAACATTCTTACTTTTTTCTTTGATTGTTTTAAATCTCGTGTCCCGATTATTAGGTCGAATTCGTTCATACTTTGCCTTTTTCACATTGCTGCTAAGGACGCCGTAGCAGCCGAAAGCAACAAAATTGAACTTCATTTTTTCTGTGATATTAGTGCATTATAATATCGTAAAAAGCTCCGGTAACTGATTGGTATATAGAGGTTTTGCGATATTATTGTGCGATATCTTTTTCTCCGTGTATCACATTGTCATTCACTGTCTGTTGCTTTTATGACAATTATTAAGAAAAAAATAGGATGTACCATGATTTATTGAAATAAACATCAACCGATCTTAATAAAAACCTTTACCTTCCGTTGTTGGGTGAGACAAAATAGCTTTTCTAATCCCGTGAGCGCTTTTGCTACTCACTCGCGTCATAATCATTATTTGTCAATCAGAATTACTTATCCATTACACCGTCGTTTATTTGAAGTCCGAGGAATGCTAGCGCTTCACGCTCCATCACTGACAGTACGACTAACCTCGAAACTCGCGACTGGCATCGACAGGACATCTAGCGCATGAAAATTTTTAAATAATTCATATTTTTCCGTATAAGAAATAACCTTATAAATTTATTAAAAATCAAAATCTGTACATTTTCACTCGTTCAATTCAAATCTGATCTTAGTTTTTGATATTTCTGAAGTAATTGAGGAGTTTTCGGCAGGGCCGGCCGGACATATAATTGAGGTACGTGTATCTGAGAGTACAGTAAAACTAATTTTTTGAAAAGGTAAATCGACTATTTAATTCTCTACGGGTGAAATTTATTGAAGAACAATCCGAGTAACTAATCTCACCCAACTTTGCATTGATTTTCATATTTTTCCTTATATAAAAACCATCTGAATATGCGTGGGATCGACAGGACATGAAAACGAAGGACATCTTTGAAATTTTTTGTAATAATCGATAAGCCAGTAAAATAAGTTACAAAATGTATTTTTATATTATTCTTCATATTAATGATATAATTTAGGTTGCTGAGAGTTAAATTATGGTAATAGTAGTTTAATGCTTCTAATATCCGAGAAAACTCGTACTGGGGACGCGGGACCGACAGGACCTTTTTGATGGCTTTTTATTTTTAGCTACAATTAAAAATAATTAAAATTCATAAAAATGGGGAAGGTTTTTCTTCATGTTGAGCTCCTATTATGAAAATTTTTTGCATTAACTATCTCATCTTTATTATTGATTGCAGAGCTTGGGCACAAAATGGCCAACATTTTGAATATCACCCTGAAGTGATTGACGTCTAAAATTGGATTCTCGTTTTATACAGCACAACTTTACGACGAAATGTACCCAAAAGACATGAATACATTGAGATTTCAAGACAATATTATTTCTTATCAATAGACAGCAGTTCTATTTCAGGAGGGTCCACAATGAGATTCGTAAACGTCGACGTTCAAGCGTAAATACGCATTCGACGACATACGCAAGTTCTGACCAACTATCCGAGCAGTTTGGTCAACTTACATTTGATATTCTCGTTTATCGTTAATTCTGTATTCATTCCTGTATTCTCCCCTTTGAATGAAATAACAAGTCTCAACAAAATTTCTGCATTTTGAAGACAAAACGATTAATTACACTGAAACTCGGATGGGAGCAGTCTGGATTGACGCCGATCCTAAAACTGATGGCCTCGGAATGTGGGGATGCGCAGAGCAAGGCTGGCTTGCTCAGTGAAGAGTGACAAACTAGCAGAATGGCCGCACTTTGCACGTTAGTTGCATTAGGTTAGATCATTCGTACAAATCCAACAAAACAATATACGCGCCCCTGTCAATTTTTGCTTGGAGGGTCTGTAAATAGAAACAAGCCAATTGCCAGCCATGCTTGAAATCATTCTTAATTATAGGTTGCAGTCTATTTACAAAAACCTCTAGTTTTTTACCAAAAAATATTATTTTTAACTATAGAGTTTATTTGGTGTGAAACAGGTAAATTTGTATAAAAATAGTTCAATTTCAAGCAAGTAGTTGAATTTGTACTTACAAATAAAATTTTTTCACAAAAAACTACATGTTCAACCAATTAGCTCGATTTTCTACCACATTTATGAATTTTTAATTCAAAAGGACGAATTTTCTAGAGATCAGCTCTACTTTCAATAAAAAATACGAATTTTCAACCAAAATGATAAATCTTCGACATAGAAAAAGACATTCCAAATAATAAAAATAATTTGTTTGAAAGGAAAAAGAGTTGAATATTACAAAAAATTACGAATTTCCGACGAAATAGCTGAATTTTGAACGAGGAAAGATCAATTTTCAATTTAAAAAATAAATTTGCATCCAAAAATTAAATAGTAACGTTTCTAGTTAAAAACTTAAATCGCAAACAAAGAAATTAACAGTTTCCAACAAAATTTTACAACAAAAAACAGTTTGATTTTTTAATGGAATAGCTAAACTAGCTGAAAATGAGATAAATCTTCAACCAAAAAAATGGGAGTGGATCCTCCAGCAATTTCTTTACGACATCGCTACGACATCTTTACAACAACTTTACGTCATCGTATGTCCATGTCCTTATGGTGTCTGCGATATCGTAAAGACATTGTCAGATCATGCGACGTATTTACGATATCGTAAAGACACCTTAACGACATAAATATAGGATGTCGTAAGGCTGCCGTGAAGATGTAACGATGTCCGGAAGACGTCGCTAAATTGTGTGCCCACTGAGAATCCTTGTCTCAATCCTTTCACCAACCAGGAAATATCTCCTACTTGCTCTTCTACATTCACCCTGTTTTTTGTCTCTTTAAAAATGTCCGATATTCTCTTCATAATTCGCCCGCTTATTTTCTTTTCCAACTAAACTTTTTCTATTTCGCCTCGACTCAATGAGTCAAACGCCGTCTTCAAGTCAACGATCATTAATATCATTGTAACTTTTATTCCTCTTATTTACTAGATAGTTCAGAATATATATATATATATATATAAACTTTTTTTTAACCTCTCTGATAAAAAATCACATATTTTATACAATGTTGGCATTAGTGTTACTCCTCTATAATCTTTAACGTCCTCTACTTTGCGTTTCTTTGCTATGGGTACTACTACTACTTCCCTCCATAACCCTGGCCATCACTCTCCTCTTCATACTCTATTGCAGACTATCCATGCCTATTCCTTTAATTCTGTCAGCCCTATATTCTAAACTTCTTTTGGAATCTCAGCTATAACAGGTGCTTTCCCTATTTCTAATACCTTGAATATTTTCTCCCTTGTAATGTAATCCCACTCATCTGTTTCTCTATTTACGACATTCTAAACCTCTGATTCCGTCCTAGCCCTCTCCGTCGCCTCTTCCAATCTCTCATTTTCCTACTATTTTTTATGACACAAATCAGTATATTCCTTTTTGCTCCCATATTTTTCTCCAATAGTTGTCCCTTTTCATTAATTTTCCAAATTCCCTGCTCACTTCCTTCTTCTTCTGTTTACATTCCTCTACTGATGCACGTATATCCCCTCCTTTATTAACTTCTTTTTCACCTGCACACTCTAAAACTCTTTTTATTTCTCCTATCATTATTTCAAACTCTTCATTTATATTTCCTTTCCCCATTTTGATATGTATAACATTTACCTTAAACTAATCCTTAGCTTCCATTGTTCAGTCCCCTCTTCCTAATCTTCTTACTTTTTTTTCTTTTTTATTCTTATTGTTATTGCTCTTTTTATTCTCTGACACCACTATTATGGAAACTTGATCTTTGTCTAGATAATTCCCTAGTTCTAGTTTCTCGACCTTCTATCTTACCTCGTCGTCCCCTACCACATAATCAATTACACCCTTCCCGTTTCTCCTGATCAACATGTTTAATTCCCTTCTTCATCTCTTTCTATATTTCGATGTAGGATAAAGCATCACACCTCGTCTAGGCTCCTTAACAATTTCTTTCCCTCCCTATTCAGCATATTGTCCTTTCATTTTCTTCTTCGCTATTCACTCCATCCCCTTCCTTTTCTATCTCCCGTTCTCGCATTAAAATCTCCCTCTATTATAAGCCTAATCTCCTATTCATTTTCTTCCATTAGTTCTTTCATCTTCTCTGATTTCTCCTGCATATCAACAGTCATAGAAATCCATAATATCTTTCACCCCTCTCCATTCATATTTATCTACTCTACTGGTGGACTTTATTTTTGTTCTTTCATCTCTTTTTGATCCTTAACTGTTATACATTAGTTCGTTTCTCACATAAACATTCCTTCCATTGCTCGGAATTTTTTATTCATCTTCTTTGCATTTTGATACTGGTGATTCTGGTTTCTTTTTGTTTTCTACTATCTCTTATTCATATATCCCCTGTTCCTTTCTCTCGTAGTTTCCCGACACCTCACTTTTTACTAACTATTCCCTGTCCTCTTTCCAATCCCAGAACCTTCTATCGTCATCCTTGTCACCACTTGCCTCTAATGTTCCCATTTATTTAGTCTCAAAAGCTCCATTCTCTGCACTCTTCGCTATTCCCTTCCTGCACTGCGCACTTTCTCTATCTCTGCCTTAGCATCAATCCTTTTTAGTACTTCTTCCACTCCTTCCTTATGTTCTACATCTATAATCTTAGACCCTTTATCACTATATTTCTTTTACTTTCTTTCTATTCTTTGTTCTATTTTTCTTAGATTTTCTTTCTCTGTATTCTCCTCTCGTTCCCATTTCCCACACCAAACTCCCCGTTTGCGCTGTTTTATTTTTTGATCCTACCTTGCATTTCCTATAAATTTTTGTTTGTATCTTCCTGCTTTTCTAGTTTTTGTATCAATGCGTACATCCTCTTCTCTAACTTTTCCCTCACTTCTTTCCATGTTTTGCGAATTGCTTTTAAGCTTTCCTCTTTCTTAGAATTTTTAGCTTGAACTTTGTTTTCTTCGATCACTTTACTGTTCTCATCCTTCTCTTTAAGATGTCTTGTTCTTATTATAAGTGCAGTAAGAATGGGGCGTACATGTGTAGCTCTTGGTTGCTTGTCCGGTTATGACAAAAAAAAACGGAAATTCCACAAGTTCTCTTTACCAAAAAATCGAGCAATAATTAAGCTGTGGCAAAACACCATTTTAAGGGATAACATTATCTTAAACCATAAACATGTAGTGTGTGAAAATAACTTTTTGAAGTGTGACATCATTTGGGGGTCAGAGGTTAGAGGATCTGATTGAAACGTCACGACAACAGTACGTTTGTTTATAGAGTTTAATAGGTTATATGTTGTTCATTTTAGACATGCGGTTTGCAATAATATAATGAACTATTTATTTTTAAATCTTTTTTAAATGTAAGTAAAATTCTAAATATAGAAGACGGTTGTTTGACTTTTGCTTTCCCCAAATAAAAACATTTAATTTACTTTTTATTTGAATTTACATTGTTTTGATAATAGGAAGTGTAACTTGCAAGTTAAATTTAAAATGCTAAAGTTAAGGAAAAGAGCTCTTCCTCAAAAATTTCCAAACTGCCACAAATGTTTGTCAACTTATCAGAAAAAGCGAAAACCTCATAAAAAGAGAAATGTTTCTAAACGCAATGCAACTATAAGCTGCCCACCTGAACTGATTGATATTGTGATTCACAACTATTTAAGTTTGAAAATGCGGGAACTAACCAAAAACGAAATGCTTCACATTCCAGACTAAATAAATTTGAATTCAGCCAGAAAAAATCTTGCATGGTTAAGCAGCAAATGAATTACTGAACTGTATAAATGTATATATGTTGTTCGGTGCAATTTAAATAAATATATACATTATATTAAATAATATTAAATACATTTTCTCATTGGTAAGTCTTGTCATTGACTTTTGATCAAATTATTCCTTCAAACAGTTTAATTATAATTACAAGTACTTTTTCTTTAAATATTCTCTTCGCAATAAAATAATAATATAAAATCAATAATATCAGCAAAATAAATCATAGAAACATAAAGTTCGAACTGCTTTCAAAATGTATCTCAAAATTAAATTTTATTCATATTAAACTGCATATTTTCATGACTTTTTCTTTTTTTAATAATTAGTAATAGCAGCTCTTATTTTTTATTGATTTTTTTGTTTATTTGCGAACAGCGTCAAGTTTTTAACTATTTTTTGCTTTTTCTTAATGCAATTTAATGCAAAAGTTAGGCATACTTTTTGTGGCGCCATCTATTGAATTAGTTTGACCGACATTTCCCCTACGGATTGTAAGAGAACTAGTACTAAATATACATGCACGGTCGAGCCAGGGGGCTGCTTCCTTATCTTGAATGTTTACCCTCTCCCTTCTCTTCCTTTTTATGAAAGCCTTAATCGATCCCACGCTTTTCGCTCTCAATCTTTCGTTTTCTACCATTTTTCTGGACTTTCCCCTTGCCTTCTTTTCTCTGTTCTCGCCTTTCGGTCTACTAAAAACTTCCTGTTCTAAATACGTTTTTCCTCTATGTTTCTCATTCCACTAGTCATGAATCTAATTTAAAGACTCCCGCCATCTATCGTTCAATGCCTCGATCTTTCGTCGCGGGTGCCTATCTTTCTTTTTTCCCCTCTCTACCCCACCCTGCTACTACCAAACCGATCAACACACACTGAGAGAACTTCAGTATGTATGGTACACTTGGATGCGAGCGACAGTAGCGCCCATCAGTGCATGCACGCAGGATACCCAATCGGAGTAGCAGCTACTCTTTTTGCCGTTCGAAAAGAGCAACCGATACGCAGCTATAGGTGCTATCCGTTATACCGACTAACTAGCATGGCGTCTAGGCTGTGCCGGTGTGTCTCTCGCTCCGATCGGAGTAGCTGATACTCCGGTCATGAGTATAGCGCTCGCTACCATGATTCAGAGCTCATCCTATACTTGGAGTGTAGAAGCTACACCGAAGTTCTCTCCGTGACCTCACACCATGTCATAAACCTCAAACCAACCTAACCTCAAACCAACCTTAACTAAAACCAAACTAACCTCAAAGTAACCTAACCTTAACCTCCGCATAAATCTTTCTTAACCCTAAAAAATATCTCCACCTTCTTGGCAATCTCCAAATCGCTCAATCAATCTTTGACAAACCAAACCCTTCTATACTCTTCCATAATCCACTCACCTTGAATTTGATCACAAACACCCGAAAAGTTCAACATCAAGAATTCCCGGAACCTCACACTCTCACGCTGGAAACTTAAATAAAATTTATTAGAACGTTTGTCTTTTTGGCTTTAAAATTCAGAAGCTTAGTACGAAATTACCTTTTTTCTTGAGGAATAATATTTTTAGGTTCAAACTCTAACTATTTTGTAGAGAATTCATCTTTTCCAAAATTTAACAATTGCGTTAAAAATCCTTCGTTTTCTAGAACTTGAATTTTCCTGGTAGAAAATTCATCTTTGTCGTTAAAAATTTAAATTTTTAGTTAACAATTTATCTACTTAGTTGAAAGTTAATCTACTCCGTTAGAAATTAATTTTTTAAGGATATCGCTCTTTGGGTGGAAAACTTAGCTTTTTTGTTGCAAATTTTGTTTGTTCGTTAAAAATACTTTTTCTTTGTCGAAAAATGGAACTATTCCATTTTTGGTTAGAAATTTATCTTTTATAACTTGAAAGTTCAACCAGTTGGTAGAAAATTCATGTGTTCCATTGAAAATTCGTCTTTTGAATTAAAAAGTTTATTTTGTTTGTTGAAAAATTATTTTTGGTGTGAAGATTCACCTATTTAGTTAGTAATCCGTCTTTTTAGTAGAAATGAAGTGATTTCAAAGTCGTTTTTTTTGTTAAGAATAAATTAGTACTTGAAAATTTGACACTTCTGCTTTACGTTCAAAAAATATTTTTTACTTTAAAATTGAACTATTTGTTTTGAAATTCCATTCAAAAGAATTCATTCTTTTACTTTCGTAAAAAGTCACCCTATTCCCCTGTTTTTAGAGAATTTTGGCTTATAATAATTTTCGAGGCTGGAAGTGGGGAGGGTCGTCAACGAGAGCTGCGGAATCAAAACTATCCCAAAAATTGGTAACGTTGTTTATAAAAAACGTTGTTTTTCAGATTATTGTATACTAGTCACCATCTCACTTGTTAATATTTATATTTTATACTTGTCCCTTCCACACGTTTATTATTATAAATACTTCAGATTTATAAAGTTTGCTTTCTCATTATTTCAATTGAATTAAAAATATTACAAAATCGCATTCTTTTCATTAGTATATACAGCCTTTGATTTCGTATTATTAAATATGTTCTTTCACTAACGAATAAATACATATTTCGATTAATATAATCATTAATTTGCATTACTTCATTATCCAAGTATATTTTCTGATTATTTAGGTCTATATTTTTTAGCGTTTTTCTATCAACAACAAGATTTTTACAATTGATTATCGGAAAGAAATACGAATTAGCAAAGAAATGCAAAATCATCACTTATGTATTCTATATATAATCCTTTATTTTTTCATAGAAGATGTGAGTCTGAAATTGATTAATACAGAAATAACGATGCCACCACAGCTGACCCAGGAATGGGCCAGGCTGGTACCAGGACTGGGTCAAAGCTGGCTCAAATCTGGGTTGAAGCTGCACTTATTCCGGGCAAGTTAGGGGGACCCGTTTTACTTTGAAAAGGGTAATATCTTTTTTTCTCAGCTTTATGAATGGCTGCCTTTGGAAAGGGTTGGTGGTAGTACCGTCTCACTGCATTATCGTCATCTGTTACTACTTCGGTTTTTCTGCTGGGGTGGCGCAATTGATTTTTTGATAAATCAATCCTTCTGCTACTGCCACCTGCATTAAGGTTCACTTTAAAGTACTCCGCCTTCTTTGTTATTGGATTAATACGCACGAATGGACGCAAACGTGGCCTGTCGTCGATTACTCCAAGGGCGTAGCCTTTTTTTATTCCTACATCATATTTGCCGTCAGGTATAACAATGTGTCCACCACCCCAACTTTCGTAATGATCAACATGAGGTAATTGATACACAATTCTGCTTCCAACTAATTTGGACAGGAAAGTACATAAATTAATAATCGCTTTAATTATTGAATTTATTTAACATTTTACGAAAAGATTTACGTTTTAAATACACTACGAACAGATAGTATCGGACCACTGACCAATTCAGAGAGGAGATGGCCCAGAAAATCATATTGAGATTTAGAGGAGATTTTAGATTCAGATTCCATGGATAATGAACATAATACGTTATAATTCCTTTGTAGCGATTAAGCCCCTGACAATAACTTGAAACCACTTATGTAAAAACCGAGATGCTTTATGTCTGCTTTAATGTGCTTTAAGGTCTGTGAAAATACCTTAAAATCTCAAAAACTGATTAAAAATCATGAAAATAACGCGAAATATTGCGAAATCCTTGAAATCCCTCTAAGGTTCTGTGAAATCTTTTCAACTGCGTTATAATCTATCTCCATCTCTTAAAATCTCTTGAGTCCTTCACAATTTATTAAAATCCAATTTATTAAGTTTTACACTCATTTAAATATTTAGAAATCTTAAAAGATATATTTGGTTTATTAGCCAAAATTTTCCTGATTATGAACATCTTGGTAATTATATCAAGATCCTAGTCAATTTTGTTTGATTTTTTTTGCAATTTTATTTTTTAATTTATATAATTTTATTATTTATTTTTTTACTTTGCTAATAATATTGGACACAAGACAAAACTTCCTACTCTCGTGCTGTTTTCTGGTACGATCAGCCATAATTTATCAACTGCCTTTTAAACAATGTACTTCTGATGAATCAACGCTCCCTTGAATAATAGTTACAGTTTTCTATGAAAAGCTAGAAAAATGTTTCAATTAAAAACAAAATACTGTTGAAAAGTAGCACATGAGGACCCTTGACATGCATAATTAATTTCTAGACCGTTCATCTATTGAGAAAAAAAATCTTATCATTCTTAACTTTGTGCAAACAAGCAGAAGGAAATATAAAAAAATGCTAGGTCACGTTTACAATTTCGGAAACAAGCCGATTAATTTTTTTAAAGGGTTAAAAATGTTACACCATCACGTTAACTTATATTTTTAAATTTTGGACTTTCCCCATT
>NC_046657.1:13003578-13014076 GCF_010883055.1 Belonocnema kinseyi | reverse complement strand
AGTTTATATATTTTATTATACAATTAGTTATTTTTCACTATTGAATTAAGAAATATGTCAACTAGTCGAATACGTAATCTTTGCTAATCTAAGCAATTGTATAACAATTTCTATTCAGTAGTCAAGTTTCAATAATTATAATGATTAAAACTCAACTAAGTACTAAAGTTTTTTATAAATATGAAACTTATAGTTTCTTGCGTAAAAAAACTATGAAATTAAAGTAAACTTCTTAAGACAATCAAGTTCATTACAATTCAAAGATAACCATTTTAAAAAGGTTTTCTGAATGATTGAGTCATGAAATTTTGAATCTCCTACTTCTTTTTTTTGTAGGACTGTGAAATGCACGAAATAATTAATATTTTCATATAACAAAGCAAACAATAGCTTACTTTAAAATTTGTTTCAAAATAAGTAAGAATTGATAAGTATCGTCAGTGGTTAATCGGAAGGCCTACCTTTATATTTTTTGAGCGTCAGAATTGACTAGTCTGATCAGTCGGAACCGAAGCCGAATTAAGGTGAAGCAGGCGACCGCCTGCACCTCCTACGATCGTAAGGTGCTAAGAGCGCCAAATGGAAGTGCAAAGCAAGCCAAGTTAGCTTCCGCCTGCAGCTTAAATTGACCTTCGTCCGCCCCTGGTCGAAACACCTACTTTTTTAGGCCGTGTTTTTAATAGGTCGAGTGATTTGTCGCGACATACTATCCGTCGGTAATGTATATTATAAAAGTTTAATTTCGCGAGTTGGAGATAGTTTTTCATAAATTAATAAAAAGCAAGTTATTTTCATTAGAAAGATTATGATTTGGTAATAAATATATACAGTAATGCAAAATACACTTTAAATTATAATATACTTACCAATGAGTTCCGGGAAAACTATAAAGCCGAAACATAGTACACCGAGGATGATGCTCATTTTTTTAACTAGATGATCACTCTTATGAACGGTAATATATGAATAAAACTATATTATTTCAATTTTTGCAGTGAAATATGTACTGGGCGCTACCTCAATCGTTGTGTACTTTATATCTTGTTTTTCCACAGTGTGCTACATTCGTAGAAATTCTTTAGATTGATGAAATTCATTGTGTATAATTTAGAAGGCCAGAATGACTGAGTGTTGTGGAGCTTATTTTGTATAATTACAAGCTACTTTAGCCACAAGGTGATAATTTAGTAAATACATTCTTCGAATAAACTGTTCTATTTGTCATGTTTTCCAACTCTCCAACCTTCTCTTAATTAATAGATATATATGCCAAACCACTGATTGAATTCAAATGATTTTGGCAGATGTAGCGTATATTTTACAGGTATTTTTAATTCAATTAAAAAGCAAGAAAATATACATAAAGGGGGTGAAAAAATGAAGGTATTCCAAAGGATTTAAAAGGATTTTATGTGTTACAATATTCATACTTTAGTTGAATATTTATTTTCGGATCAGAAATTTAACGTTTTTGTTTACATTTTTTTTTGTTACAACTTATTTATTCAACTGAAAGTTGAACTATTTCATTTTTGGTTAAAATTTTATTCTGCGTGAGTTGAAAATTAAACTATTTTGTAAAAAATGTATGTGTTCTATCAAAAATTCTTCTCTTTCATTAAAAATTATTCTCGTTTGTGGAGAAATTAGATTTTTTGTTGACAATTTAACTATTTGGTTAAAAATTTATCATTAAAAATTAAAACTTGGTCTGTTTATAAAATTAACTTTTATGTTAAAAACATAACTTTCTGAGTGAAAAATGTTACCGTCTTATAAGAAATCCTTCTTTTTGGCCTGAAAATTTATCAGTGTGGAAAACGCAAGGGTAATATGGAAATATGAGAAAAAGAGAAACCAGTGTTGCTAATCACATCAGGTTGGTAAGACCTGACTAATTATTTGTCGTCAGTTTGTTGTCACTACAAATCCTGTAGTGATTGTGTCAGTGCAATGTTTAAAATATGTGAGTTGTAGTTCAGATTACAGAAGATTTATGGATAACACCAGGAATAGATAATGAATTACAATGATATATCATAAACTGATACTTAACTTTATATTGTAAGTGAGAAACACATCCCATCTACTAAAACTCTCGGGGATCGGTTATCTCACCTCTTGTCTTTTTAGAAATTCGAATTCTAAATGCTAAAAATAACTATGGCAATCGTATTTAGTCCGACGCATGGACATAGGAAACACAGGACTAGGCATGCCATCCTAACCTGGGCGAGCGGGGTTGAATCCACGGGAGGGGGGAGAACTTCCTGAGTGGGGAGAGCCGCCATATTACGATGTGCCATTTGATTATGCGCACGAGCATGTTTGCCGGCAAACTGTGCATGAAAATATAAACATGTGGGCGCTGCCATGTTTGTTGCGGGACATCAAAAGGTGGCGGACCTCCCCCCTCATTGTATCACCCCCGCAATGGCATGCCTAGTCCCGTGTTTCCTATGTCCATGGTCTGACGCTTTCTTTGACAGTTAACCTGACTGTATTTAAAGTCGTGCATCTTCAGGTGAATGGTATGTTCAGTGCAAAGCGTCAAAATATGAAAATACATTTATTTACATACATGTATACAGGACCTGCATGTTGGTGGCGGTATGAAGAATGTGTTCCTTTACAGGTGTTTTAATTTAATTGATGTAATTGTCTTTCTTTTAAGTGACCTTCGGGTTTAATTTTTGATAGAATGGCTTACACCCAATGCTTATTCTTCCTAAATAGTTTCCCTCGGTTCCGAGTTCCGAGCCGTACCTTTTTCTTTGGATTCGGTATTTAGGTTTTAGTGTAATGTATCTTTGTTGAGCAGGCTCGGACCCTTTTTCCTGGCTGTTTAATGTCAAACAAAGATCTGGCGGGTGCATTAATGTCGATTATTGAACCAATTTAAATCAATTGTGCTATTCGAGACGATTTAGTATGTTTGTATTTTTAATTTAAAGGCAGTCTTTCTTTTGCTTTCAGTTTTTGTTAAGTGAATTTCCCTACTCCATCGTCTTCTGGTGTTATGGGAAGTGACGAGACGGATGACATATGACTTCCGGTTGCTTTAAGATCGATCGTTAGTGAACGATCGCGGTCATAACTTCCGGAGGCTACATCTTTGCTTATTTTTCAAAACAACCCACAACTTTTTTTTAGTACGGAGTGCCTGTTGGATCGACTCTAGGACACATATTCTGCAATGCTTCGAGAATACATTTAGAAATGTATATGCTACTTTGTTTGATGGTCCTAAACCGAACCGGACATGATTCCTTTGCTGCTCCACGCCATTCCGTGAATAATTTAATAACAAGGTGGTTAGAGAATTTTACGGAATTTGTATGCAAAGTGTAAGGGGAATGTGAGGGTGGAAGCCTAGGAGGTGAGTATGGTTTTGATTAATAAACAGTGAGATGAAAACAAATTTTCAGCGCAGTTGTGATTTTTCAGAGGTTTGTCCCTCGAGGGGGGCAGGGTGGTTTGCATAGTGTTAGGAGAAGTTAATGTAAAGAAAGGGTATGAAGAGATGTTTTCCACCTATCACATAAACATAACCTTACCGGCACCGGGATTCTGCTAAATCCAGCCTTGCCCAATATATAAATTAGCGAAGAATGGGAGTCCTTATTCCTTAAGGAGCACTCTTATCCATCCATTGAAACACTAAGAACCTTCATTCATTTCGTCGTACTTTTCTTTTCTTTTATATACATACTTTTCGACTAACGTGAGCGACAGTCGTCAAAACACAAAAACATGCACCATGCATGACCGCGAAACCAGGGTGGGCAAAGTCGAATCTCTGAACGCTACGAAGTCTCTACTGGCTACCCACGACAAGACAGAAAGAGAGGAAGGGATCCAAGGAACTACGTAGTCTCTATCCACCACGCCAAGGCCCACTTGAGGTTGAAAACAACTAAGAAGACTAGCCCCCAAGAAACGGCTTGCCACCCATGAGAAGAAAGAGAGAGAAAGAGAGTCACGCAATTCACTCTGTCTTCCTCCTCATAAGGACCACCATTGGTATCCCTGCTGTATCAGAGTTTACTAAAACACCGACACTGGGCTAAAATGGAAGAGCACCCTCTCAGAGTTGGTTTGAGAACTGAGAGGAAGCTTGAGAGACTTTGATAGAGGAAGCAGCCATCTTGAAATTGAACTTTCCGCGGATTCGTGGTTGGCGCATCCACGTTGGCGCGTAAATCCTGCGCCGGGATTGGCCAAATGGAATAGCAAGGCTTCCGAAATTAAATTGAGTAGAGTTCAGTGGTTGAATTGGTCGCGTCTCTCAATGTTAACCTCAGATTGCGGACACGTGGTCGGCACATTTTTTCTGTAAAGATTTTATTGGAGTGTAAATTAAATACATTTCTATATAGTCGATCACGTGGAGTTAAATGGCAAGTTTTAGGGACATCGATATTAATAGTCGTTCCGGGAGTCTTAGGTAAAACATTAGGAGATAGTTTCTTTCGGTTTTCAGGTCATTATAATTTTTTTGTGTTGTGTGAGATTGGATTCGCGTATTAACGTACCTCTCTGTTCACTTAAAATAATTTTTTGTTGTAATAAACTGTTAATTTGTTGATGGAAAATGTCAGCCTCTAGTTAATGTGTGGTTAGGCAACCCCACCCCTTAGATTAGTTGTCTGGAATTATATTTTTCTGTCTCATGCGTTGAGCCTAATTTTGAATAAAGACGGAAAAATACCTGCCATGTAGCGATAGGGAATTGAAAAATATCAAAAGGAAGGTAAAAAGGAAGCACAACAACTATAAAGAAAAAACTGCGAAAGGTAAGAAGTACTTAGAAATGAGGGAGTGTTCTAGATTGACTTGTAAAGTGAAACAACAGGAAAATAAGAAAGATCTGAAAGAGTCGTTGCGAAGTGTTAAAAGAAAGTTATGGAGGAGTTGAATGACTACAGGATAGAGAAAAGGATAAGGAACTTGTAAAGGGAAACTGTAGCAGGGCTGGACGGGTAGTGAAGAAAGTATAGAGGGATTACGTTAATGAATACGGCGTACATAGTATACGTGATGGTGTTGGCGCAGGGGCTGCGGAAGGTTGTCGAGGCGAAAGAAATATTGCTGGAGATATAGGCGGGCGTTAGGGCGGGTGTGAGCAGTACCGTCAATATAAATATTGTGCAGCACGTGGTGGATAGAAAATCAGCGAAAAATGCGTAAAGAGTGTACGGGTTCCTTGTGGATCTCAAAGCTGTTTCCTTCAGTGGGTATAAGGAGGCTGTGAAAGACGATGGAGATAGGTAAAAGGAGGGATGGGGAGGTCAGAGGGATTGTGAATGGATTGCGGGTTAAGGAAATGGTGTCGCTTAGCCCTACGCTATTAGCGATTTTAATCATAGATTTCAAAGGTAAGCTGGAGTTAGAAGTGTTAAAAGAGTACGGACTGGAGGCGTTAGAATTTGGTAACTGGCGTATGCAGATCAGCTACTGTTACTGGAATGAAGCGAGAAGGCCTTAAGTGTTACATTGAATGGATTGAGAAATAATGAGGCAGGTGTGGGGGTTATGAAAGAAGTTATTTGCAGATAATTTTCGGAAAAAATACAAATTTTTGACTTACTAGTGTATTAAGTAGATGGAAGCTAGTGAAACGACAGTAGGAAGAGGGATAGAACAGAGGAGAGGTGTGAAAAGTGGACACTAGGGCTAGTAAGGAACACGCCTCATTATATTATTCGGAGGGAGGCGAAGAGAACGGGTATTATCTAAATAAGACCTTAAAAAAATGTGTAGCTATCAGAAATTATACATAATTAACACGCATACTCGCAATTTTGGGCTATATTACACTCCGGTGAGGGAATTTCGATAAAGGGAGATTTCATTCTCTCGACAGTTACGCCAGAAGGCGTGTAAAGGGTGCAACTATCCTGGAACCGTTTGGGCGTTTTGTGAAAAGTCTGGAAGTCGGGGTGAAAATGCTCACCATGGTAAACAAGTCCCAAATGGAAGAGCTGAAGCATATCCAGGAAGAGAGTCAACTGGCAAAGCCACTTCCGATTAAAATCCTTGACTCAGTGCGGATTGTTTCTGGGATCCCTTCTATTGCCATTTTATTAGTTAAATTCAAGTTTTCGGTAAATATTAATATTTTTGTATGTCCAGCACTGCAAATACTCCGCAGCACAATTTAAAAGCATGAAAGTCGTAAAAATACGTTGCGTATCATCACAAAGTCAACACCAATAATGGTGTGTCAAATATTTTCACGGAAGGAAATTCTTCGATATAATTTTTATGATTCGGGGACCTGTTTACTTTTTAAATTTAAGAGACAGGTATGAGAGTCAACTAGAAGCCTTCAGTGCCGAACTTAAGGGGTTAAGGTAGGCTCGAGAGCTAACACCGTTTACGCAAGCATCAGTTGCAAAGCGAACTGAAAGTTCAAAACAGCCGTCTCTTGGACTAACTGATCTATGAGGGATCGTGCGTGATTTTAACGGAAGTAAGCGATCGAAATGATCACGATCGTGGCTTGCCAAATTGAAAAAAGTGAAAGTGACATGTGGTTTCAGGTATGCTGTTGTCTACAGTGTTGCTTGATCGAGGATAAAGTGTTCGGCGCTGCCGTGGCTCCTAAATAAAGGAGTTTATGTAAAAGAGAGGATGACGTTCAAGCACTAATTTACTTAGATATTCACGACAATTATCGACTCGGTCACTTAAAACGATATTATGATGGCACGTCTGCAAAGGCCAAAAGAAAGTACCTGTAATTTCATTATAGGTGAAGTGTGGTTGTGTTCAGGACTTAACCGAAAGCTTTTAACAGAGCGTGGTTGCACGAGCGCTGTAATCAAGTAGTGCATGTGACCAGTTGTTTGATCAGGAGTTTAGGGCCACTGACGAAATAGATAAGGCCATCGTGGCTAATGAGATTCATGCGATGGATCGACGGAGCCAGATTGTGAAGCCTGAGCAGACCAGAGGCCAAGCAAATGTTATAATCGTAACGCGACACCATATATAGCGCGCGATTTCGACAAATCGCGTGAGGCAATCACATGTTAGTCCTGTAAGAAGGACATATGTCCTCAGGGTGTACTAATAGAAAAAATGGTGCGGCTAATTCACAGATAAATGTAATTATTGGTCCAAATGAAAGAGTACAAATGGATAAATTTTTTCGACAGGTGCGCTTTGAAGATGTGACACTAACAGCCCTTGTTAACATGGGTGCGTCGATTCGTACTCTTAAGTCGGGGATAGTGCTACGCGGGGCGTGGGAAATGGCCCGTGATATAGCCATATGATTGGTGGGTTTTATTTTCGTTCAGTAGACTCTTCCGGAACTGTAACAGAAAGTGTAAAATTTGAAAACTTGCAGCCGCGTCAGATAACCTTCAATATTCTTTAAATACAGCTCAACGATTCGACATTATTTTGGGCCGTCCATTTACTGTGGCACCAGACTTAGGTTATGCGTATTTCGGAAATGAGTTACAAGTTGATGAAAATTTGACAAGCGACAAAAAAAACTTCTCGTGATGATGGAAGAGTTTAGAGACTGTGTGGCTAATGACATGTTGGAACTTAGATTTAATAATCGCACTACAATGGTTATCAAAATAAAAGAAGGAAAAACCCCATTTTAGACAAAAGCTTATCACTTAAACTCGAAGGATTGTATGGATTTTATAGTAAAATTGAAAAGTACAGAGAGTTGGGCATTATGCCGGACAGAAGTCAGGTGGACAGCAGTCTCCAAATGGTTGTAGATAGCCGAAGACTAAATAAAACGACTCTTGCGAATTACCCATTACCGAATTTGAATGCTCTTTTAGAAAACTAAGTGACGAAACGTGAAGATGAAGGGTTTAAAAGAACATGTAATGATAATATATATGTGTAAAAAGCAACTTTCTACATAAAAATATTTATTTAATTTTAATACACTGCTAATGACTTCCACTGTGTATTCATCACACTCAAATAATCATTAAAAAAGCCTTTCCTTTTTCACTGAGAAAATGTACTAAATTTTGTAAATCTTGTATTTCCTAGAACGAAGTACAGGCGCGTATAAGAACAGATGTATAATATATAATATTATAAAATATATAATATTACATAATATATAATATTATATAATAATCTATTTTAAAGCGTGAATTTTCAATGTCAAAAATTTTAAATTGCAGGTTTGGAAGACTTTACAGAATTAATAATTCACAGTGTTTGAATTTGAAGATTTTTGATAAAACACGTTTTAAGTTGATCAACTGTAAAAAGATGTAAACAACGTCATGACTTATTTCATTAAACTGCAGTTTAAGTATAAATGATTAGAAAATACTTCCTTTCGAAAGACGATTCTGATCTGATTCTCAAAATAAAAAAATTTACATGTTCATTTTACATTTCAAAACTGAGCTGTTTCAATGATAAAATGTTAATATTTAAAAACCTTTAAAGGCCTAAATAACCGGATAGGGAAATTTTTTAGTTGGACCACTTTCTCCCATGAACTGTAATGAGAAAATATCAGTGTCGTTATTTATATCCTTTATGTTTGAAAGATAATTGTTTCTGCGCGCACATAACGTCACCCACATATTACTTTTACTACATTTCGTGCAATTATTAATATGCCATTTAAGTGACTCCTCGGGAATGTCGCTCTTTCGAAATATTAAACAGGGGTTTGGAAATGTAATAAAGTAATAAATACATTCCAAGTATGACTTGCATTGGCCGTCACTTTTATACTTTCTAAAACAGGACATCTTGTGCGCGTCAACCATTTTTCTTTGCAATGGATTTTTTCCGGATATATGAGGGATTTCTTGTGTGGGAAGTTCTTTAACTTCCAAGTGTTCGAAATAGTTCTTTTTTCGTCAATGCTTACCCAGAAAAAGAATTTTCGAGACAGATAATTTTTTTAATAATAGCGACAGTGCATACAAATCAAGAGAATTATCGAATAGAGGTCACCCAGGTCTTAATCAGGAATCAATCAGAAACAAGCCGAATATGTTCAAAAAGTTTATTACTACACGTGGACCCTCGAGAGCGGATAAAGCGCACCAAAGTCGGAGAAACATTAAGTCAATTATTATTACATTTTTCCCTAACCGGGAAGGTGTTGTGCACCATAAGCACATAACAAAAAGTCAAACGGTATACATGAAGCTCTGAAGCTAATTCAGTAATTTCTGGTAAAACACGTCCTTACAGAACTTTGGAAACCTTTCCCACACTCAGTCACGGCCTAAAATCTCTGTGATTTCTGCCTGTTTCCCAAATTGAAGTATCCTCTATAACGGAAACAATTCAGGTCGTAGAGGAAATAAAACAGATTGTGGCGAAACAGCTGTTAAGCTATTCCAAAAGATGACTTTAAGGAGGGCTTCTTAAAATGGGTGGATAGCTGAAAGAAGATTGTAGCTTCCATAGGGAAGTACTTCGAAGTGGTTATCCTCGTCATTAAAAAGAATTCATTTGTATGCCTGGTATACCACAAGGTCAAATACCTGTCCGACAGACCTCGTATAATTTGCTTTTAACAAGCAGATAAATTTTCTTGCTAAAGAGATTTTCTACCAAGAAAGGAATTTTCAACAACAGAAATTAAAGTGTATCCAGGTTGTTGCATTAAGAATCAAATAGTTAAAGTGCCAAGCAAATGAAAAGGACTTTTAACAAAGTAGTTAAAATGTTAATCAAATACACTAAAACTCGGACATAGCGCGACCGGAGATAGTAATTCCGAGAATTGACGCCACGCCGCTACTATCAGTGTGAGGAGCTATGAGAGGGGGCGCGCGGTTCTCGCTGAGGCGTGACAAAAGAAAGCCTTTTTACGTTTGTGGAAAAACTATCTCCGGTTCCGTTAGGATGGAAGAACGAGTATTAACAAAACATTAACAAAACAGTTCAGCTTTGACCGAAAATGATGACTATCAATGTATACCAATCTGAAAAATGAATTTTTAACCTATAAAGGAAATTTTTTAATAACAATAAAACTAATTTCTATCCAGAAAAGTGGCTTTACAGTTGAAAATGCAACTATTTGGTTGAAAATTCGTCTTTGTTATTTGAATTAATCTGTAAGGTTGAGGATTCTACTATTTTGTTAAAAAAAATTTTTGCCGTCTTTTTTAATAACATTTTTATCCACTAATATTACTGTTTTATTTTTGTTTGCAAATTGATCTTTTACACTTAAAACTTAAACTTTTTGTAGAATATTTGTATTCCGACTTGTAAAATTAAAAAATTTGGTAGAAAATTGAACTATTTGGTTGAAAGGCACCTTTTTGTTAAAAATTGATGTATTTAGCTAAAAAATTAATTTTTTGGTTCCAGATTATTTTATTTAAGTTAAAAATTTAATAACCTGTTTGAAAATTGATTTGCACTGTTGAAGGGGGAGGGTCGGTAAGGCCGGTTTTTGGCCTAATTTATTTTTGGACCAAAAAATCTGAAAAAATCATGGTAGTATCTTATAAGTATCCCGAGTCGA
>NC_046657.1:12991365-13003478 GCF_010883055.1 Belonocnema kinseyi | reverse complement strand
ACGAATCTGGCATCCGTTGAACTCTATCGCTTCAGGTTCAAGGTCATTTGAAGGTAATTTGAAGGTCAAATCGAGAAAAAACGGTAAAAAAATTTTAAAAAACATGATATAGGTTTTTGGGGTCGCTGATTACGAACCTGGTGTCCGCTGACCTTTATCGCGTCAGGTTCAAGGTCATTTGAAAGTCAAATCGATAACATTTTTTTCAGCGTTTTCTCTCGATTTGACCTTCCCATGACCGTGAACCTGACGCGATAAAGGTCAGCGAACACCAGGTTCGTAATCAGCGACCCCAAAAACCTATATCATATTTTTTTAAATTTTTTTACCGTTTTTTCTCGATTTGACCTTCAAATTACCTTCAAATGACCTTGAACCTGAAGCGATAGAGTTCAATGGATGCCAGATTCGTAATTAGCGACTCCAAAAACCTATAACGTATTTTTTTGGATTTTTTTACCGTTTTCTCTCGATTTGACCTTCCAATGACCTTGAACCTGGCGCGATAAAAGTCAAAGGACGCGAGATTTGTATTCGGCGACCCCGAAAACCATGGTAAACCCGAGCTAACCTCAGAATACATGTTTAAGAGTGTCAAATCTCTCAAAAATACAGTTGGTGGGTAGTGGTGTTTCCTATATTTGTAGGGGGTGGGGGTGGCTGGGGGGGTGGAGGGTAGTCCGTTTAGCGTGCAATCGACTCGGGATACTTATAAGATACTACCATGATTTTTTCAGATTTTTTGGTCCAAAAATAAATTAGGCCAAAAACCGGCCTTACCGACCCTCCCCGTTTTTTTTAAGTGCGCGTTCATAATTTGCCCTTGCTCGATTCAACCATATAATGGAATTTTGTACTAAAATGATAAAGTTTTAAATGAAAAGTTTTATCCTCATATAAATAAATCGTATTGAATCAACAGAAAAGAAGTATTTAACCAAAAATGTCATGTTTACATTTTTAGTTAAAACATTTCTATTTTCGAAGAAAATAATAAATTTTCAAATGAAAAATATAATTTTTAAGCGAAAATTAAGCAGTTAAATTTTAAATTTGCAAATTTAATTTTTAACTGAATGAGAACATTCGAATTTAAACGGAATATTCAGATTTTTCAACAAAAAAGTAAATGAACAAACAACAAGAATAATATTCCACCAAATAGGTGAATTTTTAACCATATACATACTATAGTTGAATTTGAATTAAAAAAGATAAATTTGTAAGACAAAATGTAACTGTTAAATTTTCTGTAAAAAAATGGATAAAAATGCGAAAAAAAATTCTTTTTGAACCGAAAGAAAAATTTTCAAACAAATAATTTTTTACCAAAAAAAAGAAATTTCTACTAAAACAAAATTCGATTTCAAACAAAAAACAATGAATTTTCAATCAAAGAAAGTAATTTTCAAACAAATGGTTTTCTAAAAAAGACGATATTTCAACAAAATTAAGTTGCAAAAAAAGGAGTATCTATAAAATAGTTGAATTTTCAACCATAAATGCTATAGTAACATTTTCAATCTTTTTTTTTAATACGAATTTACCTAAAAGTTTTAACCAGATAGTTAAATTTGTCAGCTAAAAAAGATAATTTTTAAACCAGAAATTGAATATTTGCATAAACCTCCGAAAAGGAGATATGCCCGATTTTTTCCGCACTTCGTATACTTATGTATTTTGATGTGCTGATTACGAATATTTTAGTGAAAATTGGCGCAAATTTTATTTTCATGGTGAAATCATCAAAAAACCATAAAAATTATGTTTTTTTTTTAGTTTATCTGAGTTAATATGCAAAATTTAAAAAAATGTTTCAAATAAGAATTCTAGATCTCATTTAAATATACATTTTTTATTCTAAGAATTTTTTTATAGGAATGATTGTTTTAGAGAAACTCAGCAAAATTAAAGTGACAGAAGTCTATAACCCCATGAGGCGTTGGAAAAGGGGTAGGGGTGTGACTTCACAGTATTTCTGTGACCAGTCACAGGGGTGCCTTCTGCCTCCACGTGGTGTTGGAAAAGGGGTAGGGGTGCGACCTTAAATGATTTCTTTGACCAGTCATAAGGGTGCCTTCCCACCATACAAAAATATTTAAAAGTTTTAAAAATGTACAAAATAATCAAATCTGAATAACTAATGCAAAAAAAATGGAAATCAATGGATTTACCACTAAATTTCTGGGGCACCATCGTTTCTATAAAAAAATGCATGAAACAAAAAATATGTATTCCGATGAGACCTACAACTTTTATTTTAAACACTTTTTTCAATGTTGCATATTAGCTGAGATCGACTTTAAAACACCATGATTTTTATGGGTTTTTGATGATTTCACAAAGAAAATCAAATTTGCGCCAATTTTCACTATCATATTCGTAATTAGCGCGTCAAACTAGGTAAGCATACGAAGTGCAAAGAAGATCGGGCACACCCCCTTTTCGGAAGTACACCCGAATATTTTAATTTTAAGCTGAAATAAATAATTTTTTAACAAAAACATAATGAATTTTTACCAACAATAATAATTTTGAAGGAAGAATAAGTTTCTACTAAAAAGATGAACTTTCAACTAAAAAAATACACTTTTTAGTGTATAGTGATATAGTAGATGAAAAATCATCATTCTATCGACAAACCTATTTTACTACATTAGTCGAGAACATAACATTAGAACTCAATGAATTTGAATGCTTATTTAAAACAATTATCCTCGTTGTTCCCCTTAAATGTGAACTAAATCATCTATAGAAACAAATAAAAAAGTCGTAATCATTTTTATTGAATTCTTTTTAGCTTTAAACCAGTCGAATTATGTTTTTTTGATAGAGGATTCAGATTTTTATGTTGAAAAACTTTTTATTTGGTTTAAAATAAAATTTCCTATTACAAATTCATATATTTGAGTTAGAAATTCAACACGTTTGCAAAAAACTTAAATGTTCTGTTAAGGTACTTAATTAATTCAACAATGCACTTGAAGAAACGTCTGAATTGATAAGAAATTATTATTCTCGTTTTAAAATTTATCTATTTGTGTTAAAAATTCAGTTCTTGGGTTGTAAATTCCACTCTCTCGTTTAAAGTTAATTTTGTTCTTGCTGAGAATTTTAATATTTTGTTAATATATTGTTAAAACTTCTTTCTTTCGGTTATTTATCATATTTATACTTGAAACATAACTATTCCATTTTTGTTTGCAACATTATCTTTCTTAGTTGAAAATTCAACTATGTGGTTGTGAATTTATGTATTTTGTTCAATATTCGTCTTTTTTGGAAGAATATTATTCTTTATTTTTCTAAATTCATTTCTTGGGTTGAAAATGTAATTATTTTGTTATAAATTCGCACTCTATTTTTACAATTAATTATTTTAACTGATAATTTAACTGTTCCAGTTTTCTGTCTATTTGAATAACATTTTCATCTAATAATATTAATGTTTCGTTTTTGTATAAAAACTGATCGTTTAATGTTAAAAATTCAAATTTTTCGTAGAATATTTGTATTCTGACTTCGAAACATTGAAAAATTTGGTAGAAAATTCATCTATTTGGTTAAAAGTGTCGCAAGAGACCAACTGAGTATTCGAATAGTCAGCAGATTCCATTGTAAAGTTCAATATACCGAAAGAAAATGTTTTATAATCGAAGTTTAGTTTAACCCCAGACTCGATAGCGTTAACACTATCCTGCTTGAGAGCAGAAGGCAAGGAATTTTGTATAATTTATATTATAAATTAAATAAACTCAGAATCGAGAGGGTTACTCTCGATTCCCAAGTTTAAATTTATCTGCCACTCAGTCATACGGGCGAAAGATTGATGGCAGCGACCTGGGAAATCATCTTAGCGATATCTCGGAAAAAAAACTTACGTACTGCGAAACAAAAAAATACATTAATAAAAAGAAAATTGAATTAAATAGACAAAAAGCTTTACTGACTGTCCCTGAGCTATTTTTCAATAGATGAAGCCAAATGATAAGTGAAGTGAGAAGATAAATGTCAAGAAGTAAAGTTACTAAGGTGATTCGTCGATCCTGAAGACTAGATGCTGGCTAATATTTTAAAGGACTACAGAAACCTAAAATGTATTTCATCACATTCTTTAAGCTATCTGACAAGTGATAGTTTCGTATTTGATATAAAAAAAATGTCAGGACCCATATCTCCCACTAGAACTTTAGTAAATGATGCTCTAAATTTACCTCGCACTTTGGGTTCTCACGTTATATCTGATCGTCATGTACATATCCTTCTGTTTACGGACTCAATAAAGATTTATTATTATTGTTATTATATAACTTATAAGGTTCTAAAAACAATCAAAACAGGGATTATGAAAATCAATTTGCGAATCCAACAAGCACGGATGAAAACGAATGAAAGACAAATTTTAAAATTTGGCCAAATTGCTCAAAAATTAAAAAGAAGAGCAGCCGGCTGAATAATAATATATGGTGTTGCCAACTACAAGGACTTTTATAATAGACTACAAAACCTATTCGGAGAAAGAGAGACCTACACTTTTCTTAATCGACAACGACAAACCTGTCACATGGCAGCAACTAAAGGATTATACAGCTTTATTAATATGTTCCTTAAAATACAAGACAAAATTCGACAGCATTTAGATGGATTAAATATAGCTTCTGTTGAGTTAAGTATTTGAATAGGATTAGAGAGTCAACTGGAAGTTGACGCTTTTCTACACAAAATAAGAGAAGAATATGAAATCAGTATAAGACCTCAACATCCAAAATCTCTAAATGAAGAATTTTCTATAGCTTATGATGTCAATGCAGCAATCAAAACAAGAAGAAAAAATCAAGTACCAATACCATTATTAACCAAAAACAATGGTTGCAAAAAACAAGATGAAATTGCTTTAGCAGGACCAAATAAAGTCTCATGTAGAAATTCTAAACGACCAGGGCATAAAGAAGAAGATTGTTGCAGGAAAAAAATAAAATTTTCACAACCAAGTCTCACCCACCAGGCCTCCAGAAACCCGAGCGAACGTGATCGACGAAGAATCCAACCTCTTCGACCATGTAATGGAGAGGGAGTACGAAGAAGAGGAAGAGCAATCAGAAAAATCAGGAGCGGACGAAGCAACGACAATTATTCTAAGCCTAGCCCGCACGTATATCTTAAAATCAAAGGTATTAAACAAGGTCGATTTTTAATAGGTACAGGTGCCAAAATTTCTGTAATAAAAGAATATTTATTATGTGATAAATTCGAGCGATTTAGTCCTATGGAAGTAATAGGCGTCACAGATAATACTATGTTCTCAAAGTATCCAATTAAAGTCAAAGATTTTGACAAAGTAAATAAATTAAAAATATTTGATGAAAGTAGCAAGCTCCCAGCGAATGGTATTCTGGGGATGAACTTTTTAGACAGACATGGATTAATCTATGACAACATTAACGAAAAAATCGTTATAGGTTCTAAGACGTTTCAACTTAAAAGATCTCAAAAAAATTAAAGAAAATATAGCTTTCGTAAATTTCACAAGACCAAATAAATGCTTTTCAAAAATTAAGAACACCTTTAATGTTTGCACCAATCTTAAAGTATCCAGACTGAAATAAAGATTTCATATTAACCACAGTCGTCTCTAATTATGCTTTGGGCGCAGTCTTATCGCAATGCGAACCAGGGAAAGATTCACCTCCATCATTTTCTTCACGTAGTTTAAGTAAAGCTGAATAAAAGTATACGACTACAAATAAAGAACTTCTCGCTTTAGTATGGGCTTTCAAACATTACCGAAAATATTTGTACGCGCCTAAATTTAAAATCGTGGTTGATCATAAACCGTTAGTATGGTTAATGAATTTGAAAAATCCGACGATTCGATTAGTGCAATGGAGACTCAAATTTTTAAAAATCGACTATGAAATCGTTCATAAAAAGGAAATAATAATACTAACGCTGACGCGCTTTTGTGAATATCAACGATTAACATGGCATGCGAACAAATAAACACAAATTCCTTCGAATATCAAATCAATTATAAATCAGATAAAAAAATACAAATGGGGACGAATATTTGTTAATACCAAATATAAACATGGTACAGAAAAGAATGAACGCTCATTCCCTGATTGACGAGGAAGAATTTATAGTAGAAAAGCGTCAAAAAACTCTTCACCAATTAGAAGAATTAGGAGACCATAGGATTTAGGTGTTAAAAGAACCCTTTATTCACATTCTTCGACGTTTCGAAAACTATACGTTTTCCTCATCAGGATAGAGTCGTGTATATAAAAGTTCCTTATATCATATCGAGTATTTATGTATACGAATCTTCAATCCTCCTTTTCTCAGTTGTTCTATGATAAATTGTACAAAATTGATATAATAATTTTTTTTATTACACTGCGGTAAAAAAAGATATACGTTTTATATTAAAAGTAAGATTAGGAAATGAAAAAGAAATTATATTTACCTTTAAAAGTAATTAACTATAAAAGCTACATTTTGGTAGGATGAAAACAAAAATCAATTTTTCTCCATTCTTCAAAAAAGAAAAAGAGAAAGAGGATCATAAACAGAGATAAACTAGCATTGCCGTATCACCAGTTTAGTAACGACGGTTCTAAGAAGAAGGGCAGAAAGAATTACAAATGATTGGCAAACATAATACTTATTTAAATTGTTTAATTTCAAATTTCGTTAATTATTTTTATTCTTTTTCTTTGATTCATTTAAAAAATAAAATTGTAATTGATTTTTTAAATTAAAGATTGCCAGATTATATTACATATTGAACTATAATTAGTCTTTTAAATTCGTTTGTCTCATGATGTAAAAAAATGCAATTTTCCCAATCAATTAGAAGTCTAGTTTCGACCTGGTGCTTAGCTATGACTTTATGGTTTTTTAGATTTTGTATACAACATCAATAAGTTGGAAATTGTCTGAATAATCTTTGCCGAGTTTTATAAATTTATCTAATTTTGAATCAGTTCGAAAAATTGTTGCGATATTAAAACCATTAAAATTTTAAAAAATTTTAAAAGATAACTTTCGATGAAGAGGTACAGAAACTAAAGGTTTAAAAACAAAATTTCTAAATATATGTGCATTTCTTCGATTAGAAAGTGAATCGTTGGTTGTTTTAATTTTTTTATCAATATGTGTTTGAATGAATTGCATTTGATAATTATTTAAATACAGAATTTTAAAAATAAATTAAATATTTGACTTGTGAAATGATTCATGTGGTAATTTAAGAGCTGGGCCTGTAATATTTTCAAATATGGAAATTTAATGTTGTATTCGATGGTTCGAGAAAAAATTGAAATATCTGCCAAGATAAGTATTTTTACGATATCAATCTGCAATGATATTACCTGAGTCAGTCTTTATAACTTTAACATTTAGAAAAGGAATGGAGTTCCTACTACATTAAATTGGTTTATAACATAAAGTAGTTTATTTTTCGGTAAAATAATAAACGTGTCGTCAACATATCTATACTATGTGTGTAAAGGGAAATCTATATTTTTTATGACATTGGATTCTAAATCTTACATAACTAAATCGGCTAATAATGGAGAAATAGGGGAGCCAATATGTGTTCTATGTATTTGTTTATAGAAACTATTATTAAATTTAAATACCATTTTTTCCATTAGAAATGTATTTCCTTCTTCAAATTTTTTAAAAACGTGAATAGCGTAAATCCGTCTAGTTTTTTATATTATTCGATAAATTCGAGGTGTATTGGTATCATGATATAAGCTATCTTTACGTAAAATATTTTTACCCAAATAACCGTTAATTCCCTATTAATTTAACAAAATTAACAAAATTAAAGTAATTAACGATTCTATTTCTAAACAAACAAATGAAAATTTAGTTAGAAATGTTGTTTTTAAACTTTTAGCTTCTATACCCCTTAATGGAAAGTTATCTTTTGAAATTAAAAGAATTCTTAATGCTTTTAATATTGCAAAAATTTATCGAATTGATTCAAAATTAGATAAATTTATCAACCTAGGCAAAGATTCTGTAGTCATAGCTGAACACCAGCTCGAAACTAGACATCTAATTGATTGGGAAAATGTCATTGTTTCACACCATGAACCTAACGAATTTAAAAGACTAATAGCGGCACTAATATAATAGGTACTTTGACACACGAGATGACTGGGACATTGAACCTGAAGGGTCATGTTGGCTTATAATAAGAGAGTCAACAGTAACACCGGGTACACTCCGCACGAGCTGCAATTCGGATACGAACCAAAAACAATATACGATACACCTTAAGCATTAAAAAAATTAATTTACTTAGAGAAACAAGAAAACTTATACGCGAAAAGAAATTAGAAGATACTAAGGGAAATCTTGAAGTCAAACAAAACTCACAAATATTAGATCCTGATAATTTGGATTACGGGCATATCAATGATAATCAAAGAGTAATAGATATGGAGTTAAATAATATATTGAGATCTTGTAATGATAATGATTGTAAAAGTAAACAGCTCGTTAGAAACTTGATGCAGGAAAATGATGATTTAAAGGAAAGAATAGAAAACAACTTTTTATGAGAGGAAAAAAGCGAGTTAAGGGAGAGCTTTTTGATGTGTTAGGAAAAATACCTAAAATATTAAAAGGGACCTTAGACGCAGAAGACGCAGAGGATCTTATTGACGAAATAGATGGATTGCGTCGGGATAACAAGACTGTAGCCATGGCAATAAAAAATCAAACCAATTATATATTAAATCCAATTAGTGAAGAATCTCAATTGCAGGAAAATTTAAAATATGAAACAACTTATATCAACAATAATTTTGGTAACCTTGTAAATGCAACTAAGAAACTAGATTATGATTTGGAGTTAGAAGAAGGTCATTGGAAATAAATACTTCCATTGACGAACAGAAAGATTTAGTAGAGAATTTGTAAAGTTTGCTCATTGATGGAAATCATGCAATAATTCACCCTAATATAATATCAGCAAAAACACTATTCTCCATACTTAAAGAATAAAAGCATATTAATAACTTTTCGGTTCCTCTTGATGAAACATTTTTTCTACTTTATTAGATATTAGTAAAATCGGAATCCAGTTTCAATTAAAGCGAGCGGGTATAGTAGGTCTGGTCTCTGGTTCTGAGAATTGTTGGCCTGTGAATGTGAAACCAAAATACTTAAAATAACCAGCACTTTGTACATACAATAAAAAAGTAATTAAAAATTCGATAGGAATAGCCAACGAGCAAGAAACTTTGTACATTTTATGCTCGAACGATTATGCACGGAAAATTCAGATAGAAGGCAATTTTATACTACATTTGGCCAACGACTGTACTGCAACTACTAATTACGTAATCCTAAAAGCAACAACTAAACGTGACGATAAAGTCGAAGTGGATGAGATTCTAACTCACAAGATAGGAATAATAGATTGCGTTATCGCTAGTTTAATAAAATTGATTAGAAATTGCTATAATAATCCTAAAGTTAGTAATAAAAGTATCGACTTATCAAGTGACTTACACGGCCGAACCCTATTCAAACTCTGAAGTTTGTGCCAAGGTTCAGAAATTAAGAGATTTATAAACTTAATTAAACTACTAAGTTTACTACTAAGGAGAGAAGTGTCGCAAGAGTCCAAATTGAGTATTCGAATGGTCAGCAGATTCCATTTTAAAGTTGAGTATACCGAACGGAAATGTTAGCTAATCGAAATTTAGTATAAATCCACACGGGAAAAAATTCTTGAGGCGAACGAGTGAATCGAGAATATATTAACTCAAAAAAAGTGTCCACTTTGATTAGGTAAAACTTTTAGTTGCTTTGAGCTAAACATTTAGTTTTTTTTATATAAACTTTTCTCGTAATCAGTAATTTGAACAAAGTTGCTAAGTTCGACATTTTATTATTTTCGACAGATTAGGTATAATTTTATTATCTTTAGATTAAAAAAAAACATTCAGTTCTTATCGAAATATATTAATTACAGTTGTAAAATTTTCGTCTGGTATCCAGAAAATGAATTTCCCTGAAATCCGTATAATGCATTTGAAGGTCAAGTTTGTTGTTTTTCTCGCGTTTCTTAATACTGCAATATAGTTACCGCCTACAATCAAAAAACTTTTAAATTATTATTACCGCAACACTATCCTGTTTGAGAACAGGAGGTAAGGAAGTTTTTATAATTCATATTTTCAATTGAATAAACTCAGAATCGAGATTAACCCTCTCGATTCCGAAATTTAAATTTATCTGTCACTTAGTCACGCGGGCGAGAAAAGACACCTTTTTGTTACAAATTAATGTATCTGGCTAAAAATGTAACTGATTGGTTTAAAATTAATCTATTTCAGTTCGAAATTCAATCACTTGTTTCAAAATTGATCGACACTGTTAAAAATAATTTTTATAAGCGGGCGTTTATAATTTTTTAACGTCGGATTCAATCATATAATTAAATTTTATTCTAAAATGATAAATACTTAACTGAAATTGGAATGTTTAATTTTTATCTAAACAAATCATATGAAATTAACCGAAAGGAAGTTTTACTAAAAAGATGCATTTTAACCGAAAATAATACAGCAAAATTTTTTAATGTGAAAAATTAATTTTCAACAAAATATTAGAATTTTCAACAACAACAAAAATCATTTTTAACCAAAACAAATGCTCAGTTCTTGGGTTTTTAATTCCACTCTTTCGTTGAAAATTAATTTTTTTCTTTCTGAAAATTTTAATAATTTGTTAAAACTTTTTTTTTGGTTAATAATCATATTTTTACTGAAAATATAACAATATTAATGGATATTTTGTCGAGTATTTGTCTTTTTTAGAAGAATATTATTCTTTATTTTTGTAAATTTATTTCCGGGGTAATTGGAATTTTTTTAAATTATTTTTTTCAAATGATAATAATTTAACTGTTGCAGTTTTGGTTACAAAATTTCTTTTTTAATTGAAAATTAATTTCATTGGTAGAAAATGTATCGTTTTGTTAAAATATTATTCTTGTTTTTAGTGCATTTACTTCAATGTTAAACAATTGAACTATATTATTGTAAATTCGATTTTTTTTCATTGTTCAAAATTGATTTTTTAAATTGAACATTTAACTGCTTTATTTTTGTTCTAAAATGTATATTTTTCGGTTGAAAATGCATTTCTTCTGTTTAATTGTATTTCTTCCCTTAAAAATTAAACTATTTTGTGGAAAATTAAATTTTTTACCTGAAAATTTAAATTTTAAAATGTAACCATTTTTTTGGCATTTCTTTGTTTAAAAATTATAATTTTTAGTTGAAAATTCACCTTATTTGGTAAAACAATTATTTTTCTCGTTTAAAAATCTATCTATTGTTGTTAAAATTGATGTTTTTATTAATAGTTCAACTATTTTATCGAGAATTCGACTGTTTTTGTGATGAAAAAAAATTTTATCTAAGATTAGCAATTTGTTTTCTTCAAAATTGACATTTCTCAGTTATAAATTAATGTTCTTTGGTAGAAAATTATGCTTATTGTTTAAAAATTCATCTATTTCAATTAAGAATTCGTTGAGATAAAAATTGATTTTTTTTAGTTTAAAATTCATCTATACGGTTGAAAGCTCATGTATTTTGTTAAAAATAAAACTATTTTGCTGAGAAATTTTTATTTGTTGTTGTGAATTTATTTTTTAAACTAATAATGTAACCGTTTTTCGTTGAAAATTGATCTATTTTGTTTAAAATTGGTTCATTTCTTGTTACAAGCATGATTTTTTTAATTGTGAATTTATGTTACATTTAAATAGTCCATTTTTGATACAATATTTTTTGCTTTAACTTTCAATTCGTTTCTAAAGTTGAAAATAAAGCAATTTAGTTGCAAATTTTTCTGGTCGAAAAATTATATTTTCAGTTAAAAATGCATCTTCATTGATAGGAAATTATTCTTCTTGTTTGAACATGCATGTATTTTATGCAAAAATTCATGTCTTCGGTTGAAAATACTTATTTTTTTCGGTTTGAAAATTTATTTTTCCAACTGGAAACTTTAAGTATTAACTAAAATTTCTAGTTAAAAAATGTGTAGTTATTTTAGGTCCTAAAATCTTTTAT
>NC_046657.1:12988962-12991265 GCF_010883055.1 Belonocnema kinseyi | reverse complement strand
ATATATACAGGGTGGACACGCTGAGGCTTACATACATAGCGCACTTGATTGCTGCCCGAATTTCACAACAGCAGGGAATAATCAATTGCACAGGGGCATTTTCATATATCGCGCCTTTAAAGTTGCATTCGGATCGGCCATTCGATCAAGACCGTGCATCTTCGGATCAAGTTTATCATAGTTTTCATGGTTGCGTTCGAAATTTCAAATGGATACAAGTTTCAAAAAATATAGGTTATGTTATGTAGTAATTAATATAAATTGGTAATAATATTATGCGCTTTTAGTGGGCGAAGAGTGAATTGTGTCTAACGCTTATTTGCGGCATTTCTGATACAATCCTATCACCAACGAGTCTCTAGTTTATTTGAATGGTGGATCAAACAAAATTTTAGCATCAGCTCCAAGGAAAACATTTTCTAAAATACAAAAAAATCCCTAAATATTTTATTGATTGAAATTCAGACAAGTTAAATTACCTTGAGATATCTTTTTGATACACCTATATGATCAGAATGATTTGGAATTAATTTTATTAATTTTAGAAATTTACATTGAAATGAATCAGCTGCAATGTACATTCCATAATGTTTTGGCACAGAAGAAAATTGCCGTTTACTTCTCAGTCCACAAGTCTCACTTCATTATTAATAAAACACTTTTATTATTTGTAATTACTGCATCACATAACCTATATTTATTGACACTTTTATCCATTTGAAGTTTCGAAGGCAACCATGGAAACTACGATAAACTTGATCCGAAGATGCACGGACTTGACCGAATGGCTGATCCGAATGCAACTTTAAAGGTGCGAAATGTGAAAATGCCCCTGTAGAATGGGTTATTCCCTGCTGTTGTGCAATTCGGGTAGCAATCAAGTGCGCCATGTATGTAAGCCCCAGCGTGTCCACCCTGTATATCTTTTTTAGAGTTTTTCTATCAATTACGTGTTAATAATTGATTGTTGGCGAAAATAAACAATTTGGTAAAAAATTCAAAATGATCAATTATGTATTCAATATATAATACTTTATTTATTTTCAAAAGAAATTGGTACGAAGCATTGAATACAATTATGAGGCTTCCACCACAAATGAACCAATGATGGGCCAAGGTTGGACCATGACAGGGCAAATCTGGTTTATGCTTGGGTTGAAGCTGGACATATGCTGGGCTAAAAGAAAATTGGACAATTGTGTATAGCGAAAACGCCTTTTCTCTCGGCCTTATGAACGTCTTCCTTTGGGAAAAGTTGGTGGTAGTAACGCCTCGCTTCATCATTATCTGTTACTATTTCGGTTCTTCTGCTGGGGTAGCGTAATTTATTTCCCAATGCACCATCCCTCTGCGATACTATTTCAATCCTTCTGCTGCTAACTGCATTCAGGTTTACTTTTATATACTCTTTCTGGTTTGTTGTAGGATTAATACGCACAAATGGACGCAAACGTGGCTCAAAATCGACTTTTCCAAGGATGTAGCCATTTTTTATTCCTACGTCATATTTTCCTGAGGCTACTGGCAGAATTCTATCATTCGTATCTTCGTAATAGTGTATTTGAGGTAGTTGATGCACAGTTTCCTCTCCAGCTAATTTTGCAAAAACAAATTATAAGTATAAAAAGAAGTTCAGGATGTAAAGCTTCTTAATTTAGTTTCTGGGAAACAACAAATTAGTATTTGTAAGGAAAAACCTTATTTCATTGACATCTTCCAGACTATTTTTATAGTAATGCGCAATAATGACGTTTCGGAATCAAATCGATTTCATCATCAGATTATCTAATATAAAAATTTTTGAACCATCAGATACGCCTTATAAAAAATTAGGACTTCATATTAATTAATATAATAGACCAATTACAATACCTTACGTCTTCTCACAGAAATATCGTTAAAAATTAAAATAATTGGTATTAAAATAAAAAAGCACACCCCGTCATCCTTATACTCCAAAGATACGATCGTAAGAAGGGCTCCCACCCCTTTGACTTTTAGATTTTGGGGATAATGCATGAAAACGCACACAGGCATAATACGCGCACGCGCACGTCGAATGCTTGACTCTCAAATAGATCAGGATAAGAGAGGAAAAAACGCTGCTCGCTCCTATGGAGTAGGAACTCTCGTTACTGTGAAGCACGCGTATCTTTGGAGCGCCTATCTTTGGAGTTCTAGTGTAATTTTAATGTTTAACGAATCCAAAGGGGGAGGGTCGGTAAGGCCGGTTTTTGGCCTAATTTATTTTTGGACCAAAAAATCTGAAAAAATCATGGTAGTATCTTATAAGTATCCCGAGT
>NC_046657.1:12946032-12988862 GCF_010883055.1 Belonocnema kinseyi | reverse complement strand
TACTATGGTTTTCGGGGTCGCCGAATACAAATCTGACGTCCTTTGACTTTTATCGCGTCAGGTTCAAGGTCATTGGAAGGTCAAATCGAGAGAAAACGGTAACAATATCCAAAAAAATACGTTATAGGTTTTTGGAATCGCTAATTACGAATCTGGCATCCGTTGAACTCTATCGCTTCAGGTTCAAGGGTAGTCCGTTTAGCGTGCAATCGACTCGGGATACTTATAAGATACTACCATGATTTTTTCAGATTTTTTGGTCCAAAAATAAATTAGGCCAAAAACCGGCCTTACCGACCCTCCCCCTTTTTCGAATTTATCCATAATTTCTACGATATGACATAAGGTATTGTAATTTTAATATTCTATTCATTACTATCACATTATAATTTTGTACAATACGTTTTCAAGGGTTAATAATTTTTATATTAGACAATCTGCTGAGAGAATCTGTCTGATTCCGAAAGGTCATTATTGTATATTGCTGTATAAATAATCTGGAAGAAGTCGATGAAATAAAGTTTTTTCCTTACTAATACTAAATTATAAATAGAAAATTAGTTATTTCACAAATTCTTAAATTTATTACATATTTTAAAACAAAGATTATGTAGCTAATTCAGTACCGAAGGATAATATCCCACCAATAACCATGTAACCTATTGAAAGTTAACCTGGACTTTAAAAGGTCATAGGGTTGTCCAGATTATAGATAAAAAGGGGGTTTGAAAAACCTTTACGAGCTTTAATAATTCTGTAAGGCTTTTCGGGGGTGGAGGTGGTCTGGGAAATCTTATCAATTTTTACTCAAGGATTGCCAAATTGTCCGAACTTTTTCTCATGTGAGTTTCTGCTATCTAATTTCTTAAATATTCTAATTACATCTTACTTGGCTTATTATATCATTATTTATTCTTTTGTGAATTTTTTTTAATCCTTTGAACTCAATGGACATTTTTCATAATTTCGTAAAAACCCTTTAAAACGATTGAGCTCAATAGCAGTCCGTCGAAACCCTTTAAAAACTAAAAATCCTTAAAATAGCTTAAAATCTACAAAATCCCATAAATAGTATCGTTTACGATATTTTTTATAACAAATAAATGATTTCAGACATTTCTCGATATAAAATCATGATTTCAGCCCATATTAGGTTTTAAATGAGAAAAGTATGATTTATCGTAATTTTAAGAGTAATTTATAGTAACTTACCATAAACTGCCTAAAATTCAATTTAAAACTTTCTATAAATTTATGGAACGTAACTTTTCACTCCCTAGAGAGTGAGCAGTACTTTTTAATTTTTCAGGCAGTAAAAAGTAGAGTCTTAGCTCGCCTTTTTTAGGTGTCCACAAGGGCTGAAATCCTGCATGTGGCATAAGAAATCATTTCCGAATCTCTTAGTAACCTTCCCAATCTATTTAAATCTTTGAAACCCCCCAAAAAATCCTCAAACTTCCTTAAAATCTTTATGATATTAGAAAATCCTTTGAAATTCCTTTAAATCTTTGGAAATCTTACAAAATGCTCCAGAATCCGTGAATGTTATTGTAAAATTTGAGATCGTTGAAAAACCTTGAAAATCATCAAAACACTTTCAAATCTTTTAGAATTCGTTAAAATTTCTCATAAACCTTTGAAACCTTTAAACATTTTTTTTTAATTTCTTGAAGTATCTTTAACCTGTTTCAAATATTCGAAATTCTATTAAAGTCCCTTAGCATTCTTCAAAATTGGTAAAAAAATACTTCGGTATCGCATAAAATCGTTTGATTTCCATTGTCTTATTTTGGTATCTCTAAAAACACTCATTTTCCTTTAAAATCGGTAAAAATCCCTTAAAGTTTCTAAAAATCGGTTAAAATTCTTCAAATACCGTGAAATATTTGGAAATTCAAGAGATCTCAAATCTTTGAAATTAATTTCAAACGCACTGAAATTTTTGCTGTTTCCTGATTAGATAGTAAGTTTGACCAATTCATCAGTATAAAGTAACTGATCCCTAGCTAGAATTTAGTCATTGATTGATAATAGTGAAAACTGTAATTCATTCAAATTCAATAAGTTTGATTTCATTTTAAATCTTCTAAAGGCCCGAGATTCATTTTGTTTGGAAGGTGAAAAAATCCCCTGATTACAAATATCTTAGTTAATTTCACGAGACGCGAGTCAGTTAAAAATTTTTTTTAACAATTTAATTATTTATTAACCAAAAAGTCATAAAATTACTTCTAGCATCTCTAAGAAAAAATTGAATTGTCTTAACCCTGTACTTTTTTCGTAGGGTTAACCGTTTGCAGTATGCCAAATCAAAAACGAATGATTTTTTTAAACAAAATTAAAACATTTTCACAGTTGTACCTCAATAACCAAAATTAATTTTAAAATTTGCTTATTGATTTGAAATAAGATAAAACTTTTTACACTCGCAACATTTTCTCGTATGACCAGCCATTATTTATTTGCAGCTTTTTAAACAGTATATTTTTTATAATCTTCCTTGAATTGAGTGTTTTTCACTGTTAAATTAGGAAATATCTGGACCAATCAAATTCGCAATTTTTTACATGAAGACCGTGAATCTTTAGAATTTATTTAGAACCCATCGGTGTATTGTAAATTTAGGTTTGTAAAAAAATTTATTTTTCTTATCTTTGTTATATTAACCAGAAGACGATTATTTTGAATTTTCAGACAGGCTGCGTAACATTTACAATTTCGCAATATGACCTTCATATTGTTTCAATATAGAGTTGAGAATGTTGCGCCATTTATTATTTGATTAAACATTTTTATTTTACACGTGTTTCATTTGCATAACATTTTTTAATTATTATATTCATTCTCCTTGGTGG
This sequence comes from Belonocnema kinseyi, assembly GCF_010883055.1. Taxonomy (NCBI): domain Eukaryota; kingdom Metazoa; phylum Arthropoda; class Insecta; order Hymenoptera; family Cynipidae; genus Belonocnema; species Belonocnema kinseyi. The sequence continues at coordinate 12,986,007 of NC_046657.1, read as the reverse complement.
CTAACTTTTGGCTCAACAAATATATAAAATTTTCCTAGCGATTAGTTAAATTTTTTTCCATTTTTATTTGAAGATACCTTAAAGTACCTTTTAAAGCTTTATAAATAATTGCAAGTTTCTATCAAAAATAAGCAAAATATACAACCAGAATGTTAAAAGTCGAAAGCAGAACTCTGGGCCTAATATAATAGTATTATACCATGTAAAAATTTAACATAAATAGTAAATAATAAATAAGCAATAAAGAGTAAATAATAAATATAGCTATAAAATTCCTATTGGCATCAACTATTTATTCCAAGGTATCAACTATTTCACAAACATTTAAAATATTTCACAAATATTTCAGATAATTTTCAAAGATTAAACAAAGATTACTTAATGATTTCACAAAGACTTCAAAGACTTCGAATAAATTTAATAAACTTCACGAAGACTTCAGCAATTTCTCAAAGTTTTCTTAATTATTTCAATAATTACACAAATATTAGAAAATATTTTTTTTAATATTTCAAATATTTTTAAAGGATTCACGAAGATTTTTCAAAGATTTGATTGGTTTCCAAAAGACATACAGAAGTGTTAGTGGCAACTCGATTACCCTGTTTTCCTTCCAAATTTGAAAAAATACATTGGTATTACACCAAATCCTTTAAGATCCTTTGAAAACCGTCACTTATTTTTAAATATTTCAGAATCATTTGTAGGAACAAATGCTTCTGTTTTTTTCTGTTTTTTTAGATGTACGAAGAAAGTATTCTTCTAGGTTAGGAATTTCTGAGGTTAGGATGAAAAAAAGAGTTTATTTCAGAATTTCGACTTCGGATTTGAATTCAGTGACTCAAATCACGTAAGAACTGATTCGTCTGGTCGGACGGAACTTTATTTTTTTGTGAAATTGTATTTTTAATAGGTTGCCCAATTCGTGGCCATGTATTATCCGTCGGTAATGTATATTGCTAAATTTTAGTTTCAGGAGATAGAGGTAGCTTTCCATTAATTAAGAAGAAGAAACTTATATTCATTAGAAAGATTTCGATTAAGACATAAATTTAAACAGCCATTAAAAAAAGGCACTTAAAATTATAATATACTTACCAATGGGTTCAGAGAAAACCACAAAGCCGACACACATAACCCCGAGGATGATCCTCATTTTCTTTAATGGAGGAACACGCTTGTGAACGGGAATAGTTCATATGATCTACATTTTTTTTCAGTATAATATATCCTATTTGCTATTTCATTTGTTATTTGTATTTCATAATTCGTTTCTGCCACATCGTAAATTCGTAGAAATCATTCAGATTTATGACACTGGTATTTACAATTTATAGAGCCAATACGACTGAATATTGTGAAACCTGTTTTTACAGAGTTAGAGGCGACATCAATTACAAGGTATTATTTTAGTAAATACGCTTTTCGAATCAAATTTTCTATTAGTCACGTTTTCCAGCTCTCTGGCCTTCTTTTAATTAACAAATTAATAACTACTTCAGTTTATCATACAATTTGCGTTTCATGCAAATGTGATCAAATAAAAAAGTATATAATCATGGTGAACAAACTGAAAAAATTAGTTTTCTCCACAGGTATATGTGTAACAATTAATCCTACCAAAGTTAAATGACAAGCCCTATATTTCAAAATGCTTTTAACATAATTATTATTCGAAAAAACAGTAAACAAGAACAGAGGAATGTGTAAATTTAAAAGGGATAAAAAATCATCTATTTCAGGGTCGATTTGGGATATCCAGAAGTATTTAGAAAAATATTGTCGACAATGGGTGCATAAAGGGATTCAGTTCAAGATATAACTTCTACTGCTATGGAAAAAACTATGGGAAAAAAGAAAATATTTCAAAGCAAGCCTTCTCACGAGGAGAATTTGAGTAGGGTCTAAAGATTATGATGAAACTTAGTGAAACTTCTGTATTTTTTTGAAACACTGTTTCTCCCAACCCGGTGGTTAAATTCAAATGATTTTTGCAAATGCAGCATATCTGTTATATGACTTTTCAATGAAATTCAAAAACGTAAGAATTTCATAAAGAGGCTTAAAAGAATGAAAAATTGACGGAGTGTCAAAGGATTTAATATGGTGCTGTAGTATTTCCACGAATTTTAAAGGATATCAGGGTATTTTAACGATCTTTCGAAATTATAAAGGAATCTAAAGAGATTTTAAAATTTATCAGGACATTTTTTTAAATTTGTCAAGATCTTAAAAAACTTTAAAAAATTTTATTAGATTTCAAGGGATTGAAAAGGTTTTTGATGACTACGAAATTTTAAAAGATTTCAACAGATTTTTAAAAATTTTAATAATATCAACGGATTTTAAAGGATTTCGTAAGATTTCGAAAGATAAAACGAAGTTTGGATTTAAATTTTGAAAAAAACTTGTACATTCATGTTCGGAAACCATCCTTATGATTTGGAAAATGTATGGTGATCCGTCCAAGTGATACTCGTATTAAAGAGTGGTTCAGGCGATTTGGAAGTGGTTGATCTTTAGCGTAAAATGATCCTCGTTCTGGCAGGCCTGCAATTGCCAAAACATCTCAAATTGTAAATAGATTTCAACGATTAATTATTAGAAATCAAATTTAATACGTAAAAGGCTGATAAAGATTTCAGTATTTCAAAAACTAATGGTACGGAAATTTTTAGTCAAGATTTGGGGATGAGCCGCGTGGCTGCAAAATTTGTTTTATGGCTGATGACGAAATACCAACAGGATTAGGTTGTGTATACAAAAACAGTGCCGTTTAGAAGCATATTTTAAAGTTGGTTCATGAAGTGGAACGTAACGTTTCGAACTTAGATAACATTAAGTACGGTTCCTGGCATTAAATTAAAATAAAGATTGCACATTTTTTTAAGATGGCCCTGAAACGGGAAGTTAAAAAATAACTCAATCAGTTTTACAATGACTTGCATATTTCAGACTTCACACTCTTTCGACTATTTCTCATATTCCCATTTTTCTCCTTTTTTGAAGAAGAATTCTTTTTTCCCGTGTTCTCAAGAAACTTCCCCCTCTTCTCGTTTTCTTCACTTGAATTTGAACTTAAATTATAGAAAAAATTGGAATATCAAACTATTTTTTGTTAAAAGATCTACTATTATATTTCCCATTTATAACACAGCCACACAAAAAAGCGTGCGGATCTGGTAACAAGACACACGTATTCCTAAGGATTTTGGGGCGCTGAATTCAAATTCGTTATCAAAAATCACCCATCACGTCATGGTTGAGCAATAACCTCAAAAAATGACGAAAAATCATGCACTGAGGCAAATAAATTTCAAAATAATACCAGTGATGCAAATTTTCACTTGAAAAACATGTCGACACCTGTGAAGGATCAACCCTTGCCTGATATCAACTTATTTAACATAACTTTACCCAACAGAACCTGACTTCACCTAACCTGAATTAACAGAAATTTATTGAACTACACGTAAAGCTCTGGAAGCATATACTACAAGTAGAATTGAGCCCATTTCAATTAACCTGACAATGTTTGTATAAATTCAAATATAGAACTGTAACTTAAACATGCAAATGAATAAGAGTTTTATTGCAAAATTTTTTCTCTCTGCTTTTCTTAAACTTAAGGGATATATTTATACTATCTTTCGTGTTTACATTTTATCTTGCTTTTTATCGTAATTACATTGATTTATAGACCTACTTCAGTCTATTTTCTGCCTGCTATAACGTGTCCTCTTTTCTTCGAAGGAACGATGCAAAGGGTTACGCTTGCGTATAAGACCTACATGCGTTTCCCTTTTCAACATCCAGCAAAAATCAGCCATCATGACCTCGTCCCATCTACCCTGATATCGTTGTTCCAACACTTTTATGTCTTGATGAAAACGTTCCCCTTGTTCTTCGCTGAAATCACCAACATTTTCTGGAAACTTATCTAGATCGGAATCTAGAAAGTGAAGTTTTAAATTCATCCAGCAGCCTAACCTTTTGTAGTTTCTTATCATTTCCGCAACAATATTCTCGTAGTCTGGACTTTTTTTGTTACCGAGGAAATTTGCGTTTACTGCATTAAAACTTTCCCAAGCGTCCATTTCAATTTTCGTCATGTGGCTCACGAAATTAGTGTCTCTTGTCAATATTCGAATCTGTGGTCCATCAAAGACTCCTTCTTTCAATTCAGCATCTAAAACATTAGGGAATTCAAGCGATATATACTTACATCATTGTCCATTCCACACATTGTCTGCTATTCCACAGGCATATAAAGCAGGGCTCTCTCGTGAAAATCCGATTCTTGGCCTAATATCATTGTTATGAGTTTGAGATCACCACATATTTGCCATTTGTGATTCGTGTAATTAACTTTTTCAAGAAGCATTTTAACATTGTTATATTCTTCTTTGATGACCGTTGAGTGAGCTTTAGGGATAGGAGCATAAGTATTTGTGTTATGCAGTGAAACAGCCTTAATGCTGCGTTTTGACGAATCAATGAAAAGTCGCCATTCTTCGTCTCTGTACACATTTTTCTTCAAGTGGTTTATTAGTCCGTTAACGTCAGTGCAGTACACTAAAGACGTCTCTTCGTCTTTAACGAAAAACTTTCTAAATTCTTTGTCCCTGTCGCGATAGAATGAAACTTTTGTCTTTGGTTCTAGAAGATTTCTTCTTTTTATAAATGAAGCGGCAAATTCAGCGCCGTCTTTCGGTAATCCAAGATCTCTAATAAAATCATTCGGTTCTATTTACGACACTAATATTGGAACCTTCAATTACATTTTATGTAAGCCATATTCGTCATCTTTTTCGTCATTTTCATCGGAATCATCAAAACTATTTTCTGTTCGATCACTGGTTTCACTGTTTCGTGATGTAGCACACATTTGCCACTGGGAAAATATACTTCCAGAGCTTTACGTGTAGTTCAATAAATTTATGTTAATTCAGGTTAGGTGAGGTCAGGTTCTGTTGGGTAAAGTTATGTTAAATAAGTTGATATCAGGCAAGGGTTGATCCTTCACAGTTGTCGACATGTTTTTGAAGTGAAAATTTGCATCACTGGCATTATTTTCAAATTTATTTACCTCAGTGCATGATTTTTCGTCATTTTTTGAGGGTATGGCTCAACCATGACGTGATGGGTGATTTTTGATACCAAATTCGAACTCAGCGCCCCAAAATCCATAGGAATACGTGTGTCTTGTTACCAGATCCGCACACTTTTTTTTGTGTGGCTGTGTTATGAATGATAGATGAATCATTATTTGAAAAGTATAATTTAAAGATTTATTAGACCATCGACACAGAAAGAAGCTGTTTTCCATTCTTTTAAAAAACATTACATTTTCCTAAATATTTTAAATTGTTAAATAAAACTGTTATCAACTTTGGTATGTGCATCATCTCCGAAAAAACGGTGAACACAAATGATCTAATTCGTCATGATGTTTAAAGAGAATATTTTTCTCAAATTTCTCTTTGTGAATAAAATAACAGAGAATTGTCTTTCTCGCGATTGACAATACCGTTCCTCGACTCACAATACTCATATTCGGAATCGTCTAATTGCTTTTGTAATTTTACAATAAATTCGGCCTTATTCTGTGACAATGCGAAATTTATTTCAAGAGAATTTTTGGCTACGATACAGATGCAATTGACTCTGCTAAGAGCATCCACGTTAGTCGTGCGCTCATCTTCGTGGTGTTCTGTAACATGAGCATATTACTGTATTTACTGTATTTTCAAATCTTTGGAACGTACTTGGTGCAGTCTCTAAGCCAAGATGCATGCATTAAAATTAAAACTGACGGAAAGGCGTTGCAGATGAAGTATATTTTATTGATACCTCTGCAATTTTGTAATGATAAAATCGATCCTTAAGATTAAACAAAATAAAATATGCTTTATTACTCCGTATGTTAATCTGATCTTCGATAATAGGAAAAGTATAATTATCTCTAACGATGTGTCTATTTAGAGTTCGGAAATTAACGCACAGTCGAGGTTCCCTATTTTCTTCAGTGAGAACAATGGATAAGGCATACTTTGAATTACTTGCTCTTGAACTATATTGCTTTAATAAATTATGTGAAACTTTCTTTACTACGTTTTTATTAAAAAAGAAGAAGCATCGCGGTAAGAAGTAAAAGGGCTGATGTTCTCTTAGTGAAAAATTAAGCTCTACTTTTGTTTTCGGATCTTGCGGCCTGTCTGTCGTAACATGCTCTACACACCAAAATTCTCGAACTTTATTTGGATAGACAATGTCTATCTCTGGATTAATTTCTATACCCTCACTTTACACTTCGATTATACCCGTCCGTCACACAGAGCGCACTTCTCGCAACGGCCGAATGCTAAGCGCTCAATCTTTTTAATAAACTGTGACACTCACTGTTCCTAGGCAGCAATGGTTTTGAAATAACGTGATAATCATGTGTGATTGTGTTAATGGTATATTCCGCACAGTGGAAGTCTGTAACCACAATGGGAGTCTGTATCGACAGTGAGAGTCTGTAAACCAGACGTGGCGGGACCCCGGGTGGCGGATAGGGAAATGCTCTCTGGAAACAGAGGGTAAGAGGGAAATAAAATACGTCTCGCGGATCAAACAGACTGGGTGAAGGAAACACTGAGAAAAAACCGACGATTGCCCCCCACTGCGCCCCACTGGGAGTGCTCTGAACCTCGTTTGCCTAACCCGCTTGCGTGGCGAAGGGCTGATGTGTGCTTGCACGGCCGACGTGTCAGCCGCAGTATGGGATCAAAAGCCAGCCCCTTCGGGCCTTGATCAGGAAGTGCATGGTGGCTGCAGAGGTCAGAATTTGCAGTTCCCCGGGAGATTTCCAGTCCGTCCATGTTTTCCGGGACTGGTTAAACGGCGGCTGGGCCCCAGGAAACTGGGTTATGACTTGGATCCGAGGATATACGCGCTCTCAGCTATGTCGGGTAAAAGATAGAAAATAACAAAGTGGCGACAGAAGAAGTCATAGCTGAAATCGCAAAACAAAATGGAAGAAATGACACATGCCTCGAAAAAAAGCAACTGAATGTCAGCACAAATATCAAAGACGGTCTTACAATGGTCACCGGAATGCAAAGCGGCGAACAGAAGCTGTGCTTATAAAACCTACAGCAGGCCTATTGTGAGAAATATCAGAGAAACAAGGTCCGGGTATGTCCTGCTGAACCTAGATAAGAAATCGAAGAACCGCAGTGTATTCTCCAGCGCGCTGAAGGAAGCACTTGGAGACACAGGCATAGTAGAAGATAGGAAACCGAGAAACTCCTTGGAGATCCGAGACTTGGATAGTTACTTTACCAAAGAAGAAGTGGAAGAAGTTCTGTAACAAGACCTTGAAACGATCTCAAAGGAGCTTCAAGTCTGGTTCACTAAGCCAAATAGCAGAGGGCAAATTGTAGCGATAGTTGAACTGAACGAACCATATGGAAGCGAGTTACTGCAAGCAGCTCGCATAAAGATAGGCTGGATGTACTGTAGAGTAAAGAAGAGAGTATTATTGCCTCAATGCTTTAGGTGCCCAGGATTTGGGGACCAGACCGGTAGCTGCAAAGGACGCGATAGAAAGGACATATGTGAGTTGCCCCGAAGAAAGGGGGCTTACTCTTAAAAAAATCGAAATCAAGTTTTCCACATATTTCGATAGTTTTTAAGCTGCTATTTTTCATTAAACCATTGGAAAAAAGATACGAGCGTTATTATTGCTCATAATGAGTGATTAGGTAACCAAATAATAGGGCTTTGGCTCGGGAGCTCGAGACTTCGTGAAACATCTCCCATCACTCACCATACCATCTACGCGTCTCATCTATACCCCGTCCGTGATCCGCGTCTACTACATATCTCCTTCCTTAGTGGTAACTGAAGAGGGAAGATTTCATGATTCTTTCCTCTCTCCTCAAAGTCCGGTCTATCGTGTCGACTTCAACCGCACTTCCTGAAAAGTCTCACTTTTCAGAGTAAGCCCCCTTTCTTCGGCGTACGTCACGTATGTCTCAAATGCGGGCAAACAGGATACAAAGGCGTTGAGTTCACCGCGGAACACAAGTGTCTTTTATGCGCGTAGATGGTGAAAACGCGGGAACAGCTAAAACATTTCTAGAGCAGGCAGCTGTGCAGCGCTCATACAGGCGCTGGACCGGGCTAACGGAAAAGTTAGGGCAGAATAATAAAAATACTGCAGAATAACTTAAACATGAGCACAATGGCTTAAGACCTTATCATATATCTTAGGCAAGAGAAGAATGCGGACATACTGATAATCAGTGACCAGTACCAAGATGGAAGTGATCCTGAATGTTTCACGGACGAATTGGGTACTGCTGCTGTCTGGATTTCAGATTTGGTGAAGAAACCAGTTAACAATCACGGCTCTGGATATGGATATGTGTGAGTAAAGTGCAGCAGCGTCACATACGTGAGCTGCTATCGTACCCCAAATAAACTAATAAAGGACTTCCAGGATAAACTGGTTGTCCTGGAAGAATTTATCCAAAATCCGGTAGGAGAAGTGGTAGTGGCTGGCGACTTTAATGCCAAAGCTCTGGATTGGGGTATGCCAAAACCAAATTCAAGAGGAAAGTGAATGCGACCAGGAGAGGATTAATAGTTCTGAACACCAGAAGGACGCCAACACTCAGGCGACCAGGCTGCAGAGAAAGTATACCTGACATCTCCTTAGCAACAGAGGGATTGGTGACATTGATAGATGCGTGGAAGGTAATCGAAGATTAAACTTGAAGCGATCATAAATTATATAACTTTCCAGATAGGCGCAGAAAACCGTACCCAACAGAAAACGATACACAGAGTGCAGAAATGGAATGTCTCAGAAATGGATGTCCAAAAGTATCGTATGTGATATGGAAGTAATGAATATTATAGGTTAGCTGAGCAATTATTACTTGTCCACTATCGAATCAATACAAATTTCATCTAATCTACTCATACTCTTGTATTAATATTCTGGGAATTTAGGAAATTCGTGGAATTCACAGAATTTACTGATTCCATAAATCCATGGAATTTCTATAACGTCCAAAATTCGCGGATTTAAGGAAATTCCGGGAATTCCATGAATCTCATGAATTTCATGAATTACATCAATTCCGTAAATTATATAAATTCTGTGGATTGCGTTAATATTACAAATCTATACTCTGTATAACGAGAGAATAATCGACATGAACGACGAATTTTCGTCCAGTTCTCGCAAACCGTCATAAAGGCCTGGCTTAGAGATTTTAAATCTTCGTAAACCTTGCTGCGAAAAGCCTGAGTTTTAAGTGTCTGACCTCTCTTTTTCCCAAACTTCATTATTCTTAGATTTATAGCCGTAGAAGAAAATTCTAATACCTGTTTAATATTTGTTAAACACACCCTCTACGGTGTTTACTCTACCTTCTATTGAAAAAGACTGCGCGCTGTCGATCATTCTCTCACTGAACAGAGATTAGTGAATTCCGCGATTTAAGTGAATTCTATGAATTCCTTGAATCTCATGAATTTCATAAATTACACCATTGTCGTGAATTCCTTTAATTCCATTAATTTAATGATTTTCGTGAATTTAATTAATTCTGTGAATTTCATCAATTCTTGGATTCGGTGAAATCCATTAATCCAGAGAATTGCATAGATTTCGTGAATTCCTTCAATTCCGTGAATCAGCGACGTAACCAGGGAAGAAAATTAATGGCCCCCCCCCCTACCTGAAACAAAAGAGTTTTGTTATTGAATTTCCCATTTTCCCACCCTTTGTCTATATTCCTTGAATTCCTCGAATTCCCTATCTTCCGTGATTACCGTCCATTCCGTGAATTACATCCATTTAGTAAATTATTAATTTGAGAATTTCAGTCAAAATTGTATCTCTTTGTTTAAAACTGAAATTTTTTTTTTATTTCTTTTTTTTACTCTTCTGTATGGTTTAAGTTAAGATATCTACTATTACATTATTCTATGAGAGCAAATATTTTTCGGTTACATATTGAACTACTTAACATTTTTCTAAAATAATTTAAACATTTATATTTAAAATTCTATTACTTTGTAAGAATTCCTCTTTTTGGCTTGAAAATGTAACAGTTTGGTAGAAAATGCATGCATTTTGTTGCAAATTAGCTTGAAAACTATTGAATTATTAATGTATTTTTGCAAAAAAATCCAACTAATGAATTGAAAGTGGAACTACTTTTTCAAAAAAGTATTTTTCTATCTGAATATTTAACTATTTTATTTTCCGCTGAAAATATATCCTTTATAAATTGAGAAATCAACTATTCAATCGTAAATTCATAGAAAATTTATTTCATTTTTTTATTTTTGGAAATTTAATTGTCCTTCAATGAAAGTATTTCTTTTGGATTAAAAATGCAACTTTTATGATAGAAAGGTCATCCTTGGTTTAAAGTAAACTTGTTTAATAAAAATTGAAATTTATTCCATAAAATTCGTCTTTTCAGCTTCATTGTTAGAAACAATAGTCGCTGACTTCATATATGTTACAATATATGAAAATGACTTTACACAAATGTTAATCAAATTAAATATAAATTTTATTGTGTTAATACACAATGCATATTGATATAAAGGGATATTTCGGGTTCAATTCGTGTAAAAGCTACGAATTTTACTCATTTTTCGTGAACATTGCAGTTCAATTATTTAGGGTTGACCTGAAACAATGAATATTGATTCTAAACTAAATTTATCACTATTAATATAGACACTGAACAAATAAATTTGGAATCAAGTAAATGCATTTACTTGAATCTCATTTCTTAACATGACAAATACATTATTTCACAGCATTATTTTTAATCTAAACCAGGCACATTTATTTTTTATTTATTTATTTTATCTTTTTATTAATCTCTGACACCACTGTAAATTTCAAAAGCGGAGACAGAGTTATGTTGACAAGTATCGCGTAAGGATCCTTAATATGTATAATTAATTTATTAGCCATTAAAAATGTGTAATTTCAAACATTCTTATTTTTCCTAACTTCATTGAAATAATTAGAAGGCAATATTTTGGAAATCAAAACAGACTAGTTCACATAAAAAAACTGTCAGTGTGATCTTCTTTAGGCATTGAATGCATATGTGTTCTGACTAATACTGATATAACGCAAATAATTTTCACTAAGCTTTCTAAATAATTGCAACTTTCAATTAAAAAAATGAAGAAAATATACAACCGAACATTATTTATAAAATCCAAAACAGAACTCTCTTGAAAAGTAGCACATGTAGACTTGGAATGTATAATCAATTTCGAGTACATTGATTCAATCTAATTTTAAGCGTTTGAAATATTTTTATTTACTTAAGTTTTTTCAAATAATTGCAAAAGAATGCTTTTAATGTGAGGCAGGCAGACTCATGTTTACAATAGCACAATATGGTCTTCTTTTTGTTTCAATAGAGATAAAAATGGTATAACATAGCTTCGTTCTTAACTTCTTTTAAATTATTATATACAGTCCTAAATCATCTTTTTACCAAGCCATTGATTTTCCACGATTGAATTACCAAATATATTGACTACTCAAATTTGTAGTTTTCCAAAAATCTTTGTTGGCTCTCTTTTCTAAAATCGAATCTGTAAAATTTTACTAGCACTTAGATAAATTTGATCAAATTTGATGTAGTGATCGAGAAGCCTAAAAAGTTAAATGTACTTATTTAAGTGCTGAAGTTGACACTTATTTCCTTCTTGTCTAATAGGAAAATATATTTTTTAGATTTTTTTATTACTCTTTGGCACGAAATAAAAATGTTTAATTATAAGCAATATATTTTTCAGCTATTTCCAGTTTTATAAGCTTTTTTTAATTATTACATGCAGTTCTGAGTAAATGTATTTATTTTAATCAAGCGTTTAGTTTCTTTGTACTTCTGAGTTAGTGAATATCTTAAATTTCAAATTATTAATTTTCTAATAGTCTTTGGCGGATCACTTTTCGCTAATCGAATATGTAAACTTTCACTACTAATTAATTTTATCTTACCAATTTTTATATAAATAATTTCCAAAGTATATTTTGCATATATTAAAGGCTACAAAATTAACATAACCTCCTTTTCCGTACAGAAATTTTCCCGGTTGGCCCTCCTACAACAAAGTTTCTGGTCGGATCCTAACTGGGCTACCCCTGGCTGGGTTTCATGAACAGGGACCGATCGGGAGCCGGTCAGACTACATTCTTTTCTAATCACCAAGTCGGAAGCCGGCCGGTTACTGGCTGAGCCAATCCTGGTTATATACCTAACCTGAATTAACAGAAATTTATTGAACTACACGTGAAGCTCTGGAAGCATATTTTCCCAGTAGTAAATGTGTGCTACATCGAATGGGTCAACTCGAGCCTAACCTAAAAACAAATCTAACCTAGCCTAACCTAACCTCACAAAACACAATTAAACTGATTGTGTTGTCCCATTGTGTTTGCGGTATCGTTTGAATCAGCTTGGGCTTAACCTGCAAAGAGGTCAAACCTATCCTAACCTAAAAGAACAAGACCTAACCTAACCTAACCTAACTTCACGTAACACAATTAAACTCATTGTGTTGTCCCGTTGGGTTTGCGGTACCGTTTCATTCAGCTTCGGCTTAACCTATATAGAGGTTTAACCTATCCTAACCTAACAAAACTTGACCAAACCTAACCTACCCGCATGAAATTCAACCACACGTGTAGCTATGTAAGCGTACGGTTCTCAGTCTTAAATAGACACACATTACTCATTTGAAGAAACTTAGAACTACAAGTAGAATTGACCCCATTTCAATTAACCTGACAATGTTTGTATCAATTAAAATGTAGAACTGTAACCTTAACATGCAAATGAATAAGAGTTTTATTCAAAATTTTATTCTCTCTGCTATAACGTCTCCTTTTTTCTTCGAAGAAACGATGCAAAGGGTTACGCTTACGTTTAAGACCTACATTCGTTTCCCTTTTCAACATCCAGCAAAAATCAGCCATCATGACCTCGTCCCATCTACCTTGATATCGTTGTTCCATCACTTTTATATCTTGATGGAAACGTTCCCCTTGTTCTTCGCTGAAATCACCAAAATTTTCTGGAAACTTATCCAGATGGGAATCTAGAAAGTGAAGTTTTAAATTAATCAAGCAGCCTAACTTTTTCTAGTTTCTTATCATTTTCACAACAAAATTCTCGTCGCCTGGACTTTTTTTATTACCAAGGAAATTTGCGTTTACTGCTTTAAAACTTTCCCAAACGTCCATTTCAATTTTCGTCATGTGGCTCACGAAATTAGTATCTCTTGTCAATATTAGAATCTGTGGTTCATCAAAGACACCTTCTTTCAATTTATCGTCTGAAACATTAGAGAATTTAAGGGATATATACTTATAGCATTGTCCATGTTTGTATAACGCCTTGACAAATTGCTTTATGATCCCAAGCTTTATGTGGAGGGGTGGTGGTAAAATTTTTGCTCGATCAACGAGGCTTTTGTTGATGATATTATGAGAACCAGGTTTGAATAAATCTCTTAAAGGCCAATGTTTTTTGCTGTAATGATTGACTTGATCTCTGCTATTCCAGAGGCATATAAAGCATGGCTCTCTCATGAAAGCCGATTGTTTGCCTAATATCATTATTATGATTTCGAGATCACCACATATTTGCCATTTGTGATTCGTGCAATTAACTTTTTGAAGAAGCATTTTAACATTGTTATATTCTTCTTTGATGACCGTTGCGTGAGCTAGAGGGATAGGAACGTAAGCATTCGTGTGATGCAGTAAAACAGCCTCAATGCAGCGTTTTGACGAATCAATGAAAAGTCGCCATTCTTCATTTCTGTACACATTTTTCTGCAAGTGGTTCATTAGTCCGTTAACGTCAGTCCAGTACACCAAAGACGTCTCTTCGTCTTTAACGAAAAACTTTCTGAATTCCTTGTCCCTGTCATGATAGAATGAAACTTTTGTCATTGTCTTTGTTAATTTCATTTTATGCACGCCATATTCGTCATCTTTTTCGTCATTTTCATCGGAATCATCAAAACTATTTTCTGTTTGATCACTGGTTTCACTACGGCCTCCATGACGTTGACTTTAAACATCCATTCTATCATCTTCTAAAGCGCTTAAATCAGTCTGTTGTCAATTTTTATTGATTTCAATTGCTCTTGTGACTGTGCACACATTAATGTACGAAATGTTATTTTTATTTTTGGCGTTGAAACCTTTGACGGAATTCATGCAAAAGTAGCAGTCCTTCGCAATAACGGGTTTTTTCCATGTGGTTGGTGTAGAGTACTTGCGGTACTTTTCGTTGTTTGAATTTTTTAGACGATACAACATAAGTCTGCAGGAATTGCAAATGACGCGAGGAACCCATTTTGTTTCTTGGTGAAGCAATTTACGGTCAAAACACTTTTCGTGTTTTTTTCCTTGTAGCATGAGACTCTACACCAACCAAGTGATCCATTGATGAAGAGCTACGGTTGCATAATGACGACGTCGGAGAGCCCGCTTTCCCACCCTGACCAGACTCCGATACTGGGGTTTTTCCCTGGATCGTAATACACTTTTTACTTGTGTCTGCCATGACGGCATGAACGCCGTTTACCCAGGGACGCAGCCAATGTGGATCCGTTGCCCACCGTCACCACGTGGAGGTGCCCTGGTTACAGACACAGGCAAATAAAGCTAGCAACAAGCGGTTACGAAACTCCAGACTTTTTTCTTTTTCTGAAAAATAAATGAGACTATGGAGCATAAAAAAATTGTTCGGAGTCAAAACTGTGTGGGTTTACATTTAAAGTTTTTTATTTTTTAGTATTCGTAACAATTTATGGTTGTAATAGTCGGTGATCTGTATTAGTAATTATTTATTTAATGAGAAAATTGAATTAGATTCTGATATAATTGGTATTTTGGAGTGTTTCTTCGTTGTTTTAGTTTATTTGTTTTTGTTATCCATTCTTGGACCTCTTTTGTTCGTTTCTCCCTAAGATTAATCCACTCCCTGGTAATTTCTTCCATTTGAGCCTGTTCTCTTTTTTCTTCTTCTCTTCTTTTCCTTTGTATTCTCTCCTCCTGATCCAAGACTCTTTCCCATGGGATTCTCCTTGCCCTTTCGATGCTCCCCTCTTCTTCCTTTTTCCTTAAGGTTTCCTCCCTTTCTTCCCTTATCTCCCGATTTCTTTTCTCCTCTTTTGCCTTTGTATATTTGTCCCATGGCATTCTATTCATTTGATTTAGGTATTGGAGCGTTCCTTTAAGGTGTAGGTCATTTACCGCTTGCATTTTTAGATGTTGTGGTGGTTCCGGTTCCTGATCCAGGCTGCCTCCCACTGCTCCCACTACTTTGTCGCTTATTTGCATATTTTTAAATGCATGACGCACGTGTTTGTGGGGGTCGTAACGGATCTCCCATTCTTTGGCGCCCTTTGTTCGTTATAATAGCCAATCCCATGCTCAGCATGTTTTCAGGTGGTCCTCATATTTGGGCACCTGGATCCCGACCTGGCAGAGGTAGCACTTTACTGCTGATTCTATTTCCTAAAAAGGGAGGAAATGATAGGTTCTCACTGTTCGGTTTTGTCCTTAGAGTCAGTTTATTTTAGAATTTCGGTAATTTTAGTTGTTTGTTTGAGTTTCGAGTCGTATCGTATTGTTAATACTATTGATCCATTGCCTTTTTTCCATGATTTAAAATCTAAATAATCTAACTTGAAATTCTTCTTAAATTGTAACTACTAGCTTGTCTTTCGTTTGCTTTTTCTATATTTTTCTAAACTCCTTCTTTTATTATTTTTAGTTTTCTTAGTCTATCAGTTCATTTATCTACGCTTTGGAATTCTATTTCGCTATAGTTTTCATAATTTTTTTTGCGGACTCTATTGGTTCTAATTTGCGACCTAGATTTAAAAATTCTGGGGTAAATTGTGTTGATATATGTTTATCCCAGGTGGTATGATCCCTATCTAGGTAGGTTTGAATAATTTGTTTAATTGTCCTATTGTAATGCTCGGTTGGGTTGGCTTGGGGGGTAATATTTAGATGTTTTAGTATGTCTAATTCCGAATTTTTGGGTTAATTCTCTAAGTGTTTTATTTACGAAATCGGTGCTGTTTTCGGTGTGGAGGATCCGCGGTGTTACCCAACGTGAGATAAAACGTTTGTGAAATTCTGACTCTATTGTTATTCCATTGGCTTTTTTAACTGGAATAACTTCTACCCATTTTGTAAATAAATCTACAAACACTAAGATATATTGTTTTTTTCTCTTTTTTTGTCATCGGCAATAGTTCCATGATGTCTGCAGCAATCATGATGCATGGTTCTTCCACGATTCTTTTTCCCATTAGCCCTAATTTTGGTTGGTTACTCGGTTTGGAATACTTACTCGGTTACTCGGAATACATCCCTGGCTAGACGTAGTACTCGGAAATTCTCTAGTGCGTTTTTTCGGAGCCTAAGTGTCCTGCTTGTATGTTATCGTGATTTTCTTTCATAACCTATGTTCGTAATTCTTTAGGTACGATAAGTTTACATGGGTTAGAGTCTGGTAAGAGAGTAGATTTTAGTGGGCCAGTTCTGTAAAAATAGAGTTGCAAATCTCTGATTCGCCATTTTTCGTGATTTTCTGGTCTTTTTGTTACTTGTCTGAATTTAGTAGAGTACCATTCGTCCGTTTTGTCATCAGAGACGAGATTTGACCTACTTTTTCGGTATATGACTTCACAGTCATATTCAAGAAGCTTCAGTGCCCATTTGGCTTATCGGCCAGTAGAGTTTTTTAAATTATGGAGCCACTTAACGCTAAGTGGTCCGTGATTACTTTAAAACTATAACCTTTTAGATATGGCCTAAATTTTCGGATGGCCTAAACTACCGCTAGACATTCTTTTTCGGATGCTGAGTATCGAGATTCTGCCCCGTTTAGGCTTCTGCTTGCGTATTCTATTACGCAATTTATGCCGTCAATCGTTTGAGTAAGTACGGCTCCTAATCCCTTATTACTCGCATCGGTTTCAAATAGGAAGCGTTCTGTAAAATCTGGGCAGGTTAATATAGGTATTGATGTTAAAAGGTCTTTAATTTTTTGGTAAGCCTCATCTTGTTCTAATCCCCAATCCAATTGTTTATCTTTTTTAAATTGGTTGGATTTTTTCGTCATCTATTTGTAATCCTTTATCGTTAGCTATAAAGCCTAAATATTTAATTACCGAGTATTTTGAGTTAGTATTATAATGTCGTCTAAATAACAAAAAGCGTTTGGCTTTAAATCAGGGGTTATAATTTTATCCATTAGTCTCTGGATAGTGGCTGGAGCATTTGCTAAATCAAATGGCATCCTTTCAAATTGTTACATACCCTTTCTAGGTAATGTGAATGCTGTTATAGGTTTTGAGCTTTCTTCTAATGAAATTTGTAAATAAGCTAATTTTAAATCAATTTTTGAAATAAATTTTGCTGATCTTAAAGTATCCAATATTTCTGTCATGAGTGGAATTGAGTATAAGTATTTTTTTGTAATATTATTAACTTTTATCAAATCTAAACAGAGCCTATAATCTTTTCCAGGTTTTTTTATCATAACAATAGAATTTGACCAATTGAAACAAGAGGGTTCTATTATGTCTTGTTCTAATAATTTGTCTACTGTTTCGTAAATTATTTCCTCTATTTTAGGGCTTACGTGGTAATATCGCTGTTTAATGGGATCATGGCCTTGTACTTATATTTTATGTTGCGTTAAATGAGTTACCCTATGTTCTGTTCCCGAGTCAATTTTAATTTTTTTTCTCAAGGAGTTTTTCTAATTGGGATTGTTGGTTTTCGTTAAGCTCAAAAATACCTTCACAAATTTCAGCTGAATCATTATCTCGTTCGTGGATTTTTCATAAGCTATCCGTAATATTATTTAACTTAATCGCCTTATTTTTAAAAGAAACCCATTGATTTCTATTATCGATTTCTAATATCTCATTGGCTTTTTGAGAATCAGTTTTCGATTCTTTCCGATTTGAAACTTTCTTACTTTTCCAAAGATTAAAATCGCTATTTTTATATTCGTTCTCGTATTTATTGTTGTAATAAATATTCCCGGAATCATTTTTCGTACCTTTTTTCCTATTTCTATGTTTACCTAAATTAATTGAGTCGCTAGTGTCGTAGGTGGGGATGCTCTTAAGGGGTTGAAATTTGTTGCTCGTGGGGATGCTCAATAGGCTAGAAATATCCTTTGTAGGATTTGTTACTGGATTTTGGGAATTTTCGGTTTTTTGGGATTGGTTGGAGTTGATAGGTACTAAGGAGATTTCGCTATCTTTGACTCTCGGTATATTTTTTTTTAATTTTCTAGTACTTTTGAGGCTATTCTTTTCTCTATTTTTATTTTCCCTTGAATCTTTATTTTCATCCAAATTATTTTTATCCTCGTTACTATTGCTACGCCTTTGTTCGTTTTTGTCCTCAATTTATGGTTTTCCCGTTTGTAAAACTCACCCTCTAACTTTCGACTTGGCTAGCTTAGTTTCCCATTCTTTCCCTAAATGTTCTAATTGTTCGAAAGTATCAAAATCGTCCCTTTTTATTTACATTTTATACTCTATTATAAGGTTTTCGTAAGCTCTACGCAATTCCCATTCGCGGCCGAAAGGAAAATAGGTAGCTGGAATTGTTTAGTTATTTTGATAATTAATTACAATTATAATTATCGTCTGTTTGACCTGTCGTTTTTTGTCATGCGGCTGCGTGTTCTGTTTTGGTTTGAGTAGATTCTATCCTCTGTAGATTCGCTATCATCCGTATTTTGTAATTTCGAATTATTGTTTCTTGTTCTGCTATGGTTTTTAATATTATTGTAGAATAGATGGCGAGGTTGTTTTGAATTTTCTCGTAAATCGAATTGGACGGATTGCCTGGTACGCGATTGTTCGATTCTATTATTTCTAATATTCGGTTCTATTGGTTTCTCTCTGAGTTCAAAAGAGCTATTTGCTGGAGGGTCTAGCCTAATCCCTAAGTTATTTGCCCTTTTTTTCTTTCGTTAAAAAATCTTTTTCTTTGGCGGTTCATTAATTCGTTAAATTCTACGCTCTCTAAGAGTTCATATCTGTCTCTAAGATGAACTGTGTATTGTTTTGCAAAAATGAATCGTGTTCAAAATTCTCTTTTAATATTGGTCTTGTATCATTTATTGGGTCTAGCGCACCCAGTGTAGGGAGACTTTCGTTATCCCAAAGGAATGAATTATCTATAGGCTTAAAGGTTTTGTTAGCGTTTGTCTAGATGAATTTGACCGATTTTTTGTTCTGGGTGTTTTCGTGTTTTGCGTGAAACTTCAAATGCGGCCTATTGGCGTATTTATCATTTTAGGGATAGTGCCGGTATTTTTAGGTTAGATTATTTCCGTGTTCCGGATTGTCGGCCTTGTTTGACTCTATTTAAATCCATATTTTGGGTTGAGAATGCTGAGGCTTCTTCCAGGAGTAAGAAAATGTGTTTATTTTCGTCGTACGGTGCTTTTTTAGGAAATGCGTCAGGTGACCTTGGTGCGAGTTTTAGGAGTACGAGTTGCGCGTATTTGCCTTTTAGCGCGTTTAATCGTTGCGTCGTGTTTGGCAGTTGTTGGGTTTTTAAATAATGTTTCATCCTATACTAGGTTTCCGTAATAGGTTCCCACATTTTTTATTCTTGATGGGAATATATAATGCATTCTAATTTAGGTTTCAAAGTTTTGAAGGAAAAGTGTCGGATTTTAGATTGGGCGCCAGGTGTTACGTGGATAATGCCGAGGAAGGATTTTGGGATATGGAGAGCCGAGAAAAGGGTGAACATAAATGAATACAACAGTTCAATAAGAAAATTACTGCATTTATTTTCACATACAATTGTAGCCACAGACCGCCAGACGGTGGCGAGAGGCTGGTGGTCGTAATAAGATCTGGTGCACGACGATGAGGTGGTCGGAAGCACCGACGGGGTTGAATGGGGCGAAAGCCTTCGGTCTCCTCCGGGAGGCGTTCCAATCGGCGGGAAGCAATAGCACAGTTTCGAGAACACTACAAAACTAGGTACTAGCTAGGCGGGCAAGCAACGACTGACCAACGGAGATGCGATTGCGCGGGACCTCGGGACCCCTCGGGGGGCTCCGGCTAATCACGGACGTGACCCGGCAACCCCCCAGTTCAGGGCCGTGCTGAGTCCCGATAAAGGGTAACGATTCCGTTACAAGTTTCGCACGTAGAACGTGGGTGCACACTGCACTCACGTCGCGTCATTTCCACAAAGTTTGCAAATAAAATCCAGTTCCATAATTAAAATCAACTTTGTTTCAGTAATCAGTCTGAAAACACCACTTAGTTCGCGAATAATTATTATTTATAATTAAATTATACCCTTGTGAATAGATTTTTTCTGTGTACCTTCCTAACCTAAAATCACCACGTGATTTCCAACCTGAAACAATTTCCAGAATTGGTAAACTTGATTGGACCTTTGAAGTTCACCGTATTCCTTACGATGAGCCTTAAAAGACAAAACTAGTTACCAATTTCTCGCCTGAAGCCATATTTTTAACCGCTTTGGGGCCAGATTACCCAAACGGATCCCAGCCGGTATTCAAGCCGGGATTCGACCAGTTTACCGTGACGTTTTTAGCCGGATTGCGGCCGGATAGCCCGACCAGCGCCCGGCTTTAACCGAGGCTATCCGGCTGAATCCCTGATTAGAATCCTATACACGGGTTAGGCCCTCAGTTTCATAATGATTTTAACGAAAGCCTATCTAACTGAAATAATGTATTGCAAATTTTGCGACATACTCCCTACTTTCTATGGAAAATATACAACTGAAAAAACGTTTATAATCGAGAACAGAACTCTGTTGAAAAGTAGCGCTGGAAGATACCAAATATGCATGATTATTTAATATATTGATTCATATTTATCCCATATTTATCCATTATAATTTTACATAAGATTGTAAAAAAAACTTATTTTTCCTAACTTTGTTGAAACTTTTAGAAGGAACTATTTTGAAAATGAAAAAAGGCTAGGTTCTCAAGATGGCCTTCTTATCGTTCTAATAGAATTCAGAATTCTAAACCATCGCATATTTTATCAAACTTTATTTATCAGGAAATTTTCCGACTACCCAAAATAGTAATTTTCTACTAATATTGTGTGCCTTCCTTTTGTCCATTAAATATTGAATAGGATGTTATTAGCCCAATAAAATGTTGATCTAATTTCACCACACAAGAAATTGATCACAATGCTAGATGTTCGTCATAAAAAGCAGGAAGGTAAGTGACTCGAAATGACCAAGTCCAGACTAACCAAAATAAATAAATTAATATTATTATACAAACTGAAATAATATATTTGGAATCACGTAAAATCTATTCATGCCTTAATTTTCCTCGTCGGGATATCCCAGGACCATATACTTTAAAAATTAATCGTGGGGAGTGCATTTTTGGTTGTTGCGTTATTTCTTTTTTTTTCAAGAAACCTGCCGCGAATCACTGTCTTACAAAGTCAGACACATTTTGGCGCATACGGGAAATTTTTTTGTTTTGTTTGGTTTTCCTATGTGAGGCGAACATTTTTTGAGGCGAACGCTTGTTCCTCGCCTTCTCTATTTTCAATTTGGAATGTTTTTCGGGGTGAAATTTGATTACCAAGATAATAAAAATTTAAGAATTTTTATTTTTGCATCATTGGAATTAAAAAGATTTAGACTTGAAAATTGGTACTAAAAATGTGCAAGTCTTAGCGTTAATTAAAAATTTTGTAATTTTGATGTTTTTTATTAAAAGTTTCTTTAATATTTGTAAGATGTAGAATTGTAACTTGACTATTGATTTTCAAAATAAACTAAATTTAATCATTTTTATTTATACATTAATCGTTCAAGAGTTTTAAATTTTTAATATTGAAAACTGAACACTTTTTAATTGAAAATCATCAATTATTAAGAATTTTTAATTAAAAATCTTCAAAATTTTATTTTAAAAAGACTGAAAATTACATACCTGGAAAATATAAATGTTTAAAATTAAAGAATTTTTCATTTAAAAATTTGAAATTATGTAATTTTTCAGTTTTACAATTGAAAATTTTTTAGTTTTTCAAAATTTCTTTAGCTTCAAAGATTTAGAATTAAAAAAATTACTTAATTTAAAAAATGAAAATAATAAAATTATTTTTCTACTTCTTTAATTTAATATTTTCAAATTTGTAACTGCAAACATTCAAGAATTTTTTAATGCGTAAAGTTAAATAATTTCGTTTATAAATCTTCAAAATTGCAAAACTTTAAATTGTAAATCTTTATAGAAGCATTTTCAATTTCGGAAATTAAAAATTAAACAGTTTGAAGTTTTACAATTAAATATTTTTTAATTTTAACACTTTAAATTCTAAATCTATTAAATTTGGAAGATTTAGAATCAAAATCTTAATTTTGTATTTGAATAATATTCAAGACTTAATTCTCCTTTTTCATCCTCTTCTATATTTCCGTTTGAGATATACCATCCCAACTTCGTCAAGCTCTGCAACAACTTTTTTCCCTCCCCATTTAGTACCTTATCTTTGGATTTTCTTTCTCTCTCTTCTCCCGCTTTCTCCTGCATATCACCGTTCACATAAATCCCCACTACCTTCCACTTATCTCCTCCCATCATTGCCTCTTCTACTATTAATCTTACCTTTTGTTCTTTCCTGTCTTTCTTATCTTTCACTGTTATATATTCATTCCTTACTCTCATCACCATTCCTCCCATTGCTCTGCCGTTTTTATTCTTCCTCTTTGCATTTTTCACTCGCCATTTTTGACCTCTTGGTAACCTTCCCCTGACTCTTTCCTATCCCTTTTCATCTAGCCACGTCTCCATCATTATGACTACATCATGTTGTGTCAAATTTCTCATAAACTCCCTATCCCTTCTCTCGAATCCTGCTATATTCCAGTAAAAAATCGTCCATTCTTCCCTACTTTCTTTTCTCATCTTTCTTTCTTTTTACTATTTCTTATTTTCCTATCTCACGTTGCTTCCTCTTTTAGTTTCCCTGCACCTCATTTCTTACTATCTGTTCCCTTTCTTCATCCCAATCCCACCATACTCCATCTATCTGTATTCTCCCATACTTAACCCATGATCTCTTTCCCTTTTTTCTTTCCTCTTCCGCTATTTTCCTTAATTTACACTGCATCTTCCTTTCTACCCATGTCAAATCATCCTCTATTCCCTCTGCACTACCATGTAATAACCCCTTCTTTTTCATCAACTACCGCTTATGTTCCCGTTTCTTTTGTTTCACCAGTACTAGTATCTCCCCTCTTCGCTTCTTCCCTTCCTACATTTCGCATTTCCTCTATCTCTACCTTAGCATCAATCCTTTTTAGTACTTTGTCCACCCCTTCCTTTAGCTCCTTCCCCTTTAATCTTATACCCTTTATCACTGTGTTTAATTTTCTTTCTTTTCTCTCTTTCCTTTCTATTCTTTGATCTATTTTTATCAGCCTTTCCATCACCTTATTCCTACAGTCACCCCTACCACAATCCCCGTTCGAGCTTTCTAGTTTCTTCTTCCTACCTCGCATCTCCTCTACCTTTTTATTATTATATTCTCCTTGCTTCTCTAATTTTTGCTCCAATGACTGCATCCTTTTTTCTAACTTTTCCCAGGTTCCTTGCCATTTTTTTATTTCTTTCTTAACTTCAGCCATTTCCCGCCTAATTTTCTTCTTTAATTCCTCTCCCCGTTTCTCCTGCTTTTCTTCAGAAATCCCCATTACCTCTATCATCACTTCTCGAATTTCCTTTAGTCTTTCCTCTTTCATCGAAAATTCACTTTCATCTCCGTTACCGTCAGCCCCCTTACTATTATCACTCTTCCCTACCATACTCTGCTTTTCAGGCGGCGATCTGAACAATTTCTGATATTTTGCGCTCGCACCGATATCTTCCTTCCCTTCACTTCTTCCCCTCTTCTCCCTCTTCCTTCTAATAAATGCTTCTATTGAACCTACGCTTTTTGCTCTCAATCTCTTCTTTTTTATAGTTTTCTTACATTTCCCCCTTGCCTTCCTTTCTCGATCTCCTCTTTCGGCTTACTGAACACTTCCTGCTCTAAATCTGTTTCTTCGGCGGAGATAGTCGCTCCGCTAGCCATGAATCGAATTCAAACTTTCCCTCCTTCTATGCCTCCCTGCCTCTATCTACCATCGCTGTCTGGTGCCCGTCTCGCCTTTCTTCGTCGCTAGCCAACCCTGCTACTACCAATCCGATCAACACAGTCCTCCCACCCTGTCACAAATCTCCAAACAAACTTCCACAAAAATCTGACTCAATCCTCCAAAATATCTACCTCCACTTTTCAATCCCACAGTCTCTCAATTAATCTCTCACATCCACAGCCTTCTACACACTTCCACAATCCACTCACCTCAAATTTCACGACAATCAAAAATATTATAAGCATACATGCGGCACGGGAGGTCGGAGTTATATATATATATATATATTTTTGCATGGCTCGAGGTGCTGCCCTCTTCAACTATTCGACGTTTCTATGGCAACCGTGTCTTTTGCCAACGTCTACGGGAGGGGTGGGGCCAAAGCGCACATTGAAAGCAAGCCAAAAATATTAAAATTGATGAGGTCATAAAATTATTATATTTATTATGATGTTAAAATTAATTAATTTCTTTGAAATAGTGAATTGAAAGTTCGAATACTTCATTGTATAAATTTCTTCTACGTGTATTTTTAAATCCTAAAATATTTTATTTTTTTCGCATAATTAAGGTATAACTGAAATAATATTTACACTTCTCTTTAGCGTCAAATTATCAATTTACATTTAATTCCGAGGAAAAATTTAAGGGTTGCACTACTCACTGAATAATTTATCAAAATTATATTAAAATTCGTTTTTTTTTTGATTGTTTGAAACTTATAATCTTTTTTCTCGTAATTTGATTAATTACAAAAACAAGTAACTAGACTGTGCCTCACACATTAAAATTTAATTTTAAAAGTTTAAGGACAGTTAACCACTGGAAATTCTTATGCTCTTCAGAATTCGCAAATTCAAAGAAATCCAAATAGTTTATAAAAATAATTCAAAGAATCGAAGACTCCAACAAAATTCAAAAGAAATATAATGCAAATAGGGGTCCATCTCAACAACTAAGGCTATTACAAAAAAAAATGGAAAAGGAAAGAATTCCAAAAAATTACAATAATTCAATAATTATTTGTGAACCGGGAAATGACTGGAAATTTGTTTTCCTTAATTAAAACGGCACCTGAAGTTTTAAGTATTTGAAAAATTATTATATTGATTGGTGTTTTCCTCTGAAAATAGTAATACTTTTCGTACTTGTAAAAAAATTCCAACCAAGGATTGAAAAAAATTTTGATTTTATTTATTTCAAGTGAATTTGTTTAAGTTTGCAATAACAAAGAAAAACTACCCTATTAGGGGTTTTCAGTGTGTAAAAATCGTGATTTATTTTTCTAATGAATAGTTTCGAAATAATTTTCACATTCTACACTTCAGCTGGTTTTTAGGTAAGAAGGTCACGAAAAGGATCACAGGGTCTTTTATTATCTCAAACTTATAACTTACGCTATGCCTTACGGCTAAATAAAACCCCTCAGATCAGTTATTATTTAAAACTCACTTTCAATTGATTAGAATCAATTTGAAACACTTTAAATTCCTAAGATTTAAAGTCGAAATATATAATAAATTCGCAACAAACAAGATTAATTTTCTTATAAAAAAGACGAATTTTTAACAAATTCCATGAATTTTAAAAATAGACAAAATAAACTAATTGAGATCATACCAATTGCATTTTTAATAAAAAGACAATATGAAAAAAAAAAACCAAGAAAATTAATTTTCGATCAAAAAGATGAATTTTCTACCAAATCGAGGAATTAAATTTTCAACAAAAGAGTGAAACCCAAATATAAAGGGGAGTACTAAAAATTTGAATCTTTAATGATAAAGTTCAACTTTTAACCAAGTCTTTTAATTTTCAATTAAAGAAGATAAATTGCGAACAAAGCAGTTACATTTTCAACCAATGAAATGAATTTTCCAGCATTATATTAATGATTATAAACATGAGTTTTTAAGGAAAAAATTAATGTCCTACCAAAAAATTAAATTTTCATTAAACCAGTTTATTGGTTATAAACGTTGTTTAATTTGAAATTAAAAAACTTAATTTTCAACCAAATTTATAGTAAAATACATGCATTTTCAATAAGATAGGAGCAATTTTAAACCAGAAAATATTCATTTTTAATAAAAATATCAATTTAAATCGAAAATGAAATATTTACCTTGTCAGTTAAAAAAATTTATTCTTATTTAAAAAAACGAATTTTCAATAAAATAGTTACATTTTTAACAAAATAGTTCAGCCTAAATATGACTTTTTATCCACAGTAGATTAATTTTTTTTTAAATACAATAGTTAAATTTTCGACCAAAGAGGTGAATCTAAAACCAAAAGAATAATTTTTTTTACAAAGAAGTTAAACTTTTATCCAAGCTTCTGAATTCCTAACGAAACAAGATGACTTTTTAACAAAATAGGTCCATTTTTTACAGAATAATAAAATGTTCAACTGAATACTAGAATTTTTAACCAAATGAGTTGAATTCTGAACCACAAATATAATAGAAGACTTTCTACCAAAACGCATTTAAGCGAAAAAAAACGAGAAAAAGAGGTTTCTTAAAAATGGAGAAAAAAATAGCAATTCTTCAAAAGTTAATAATAAGAATACATACTACATCTTATCCAAGTTCGTAACTTTTCTTCCACTGACCCCCAACCCCTATTCGAACCATAGTTTTTAGCATCACCCTCCCGCCCCCATGTAATTGGTAATGCAGTTTACTGACGGCCCCTTAAAGTTTCGATTTTTGTATTTATTGAAATAATCCTTATAATGTAAAGTTTAAAATTTGTTTAGCATAAAAATACACAACGAAAAATTGACAAGACTCAGAAAACGAAATAACAGCAATTAAAAGATTGACAGAACTAGTATATTGAGACTATACCTCTCATTTTTCTCATTCTCATTATTTATGATTGAGAAAGTATAACAAAGGAATGGTCCGAAAAGTCCGAAAAGAAAGAACGAGTTCGTTAAACAGCCATTTTTGATAGAAAATTCATAAAGTTAGAGCATTTGAACAAATTTTGGGACCATTTTTTTATGCTTAAAATTTTTATTCGCGACTATTAGTAGTACTCAGAAAGCCAAACAGTTTATCCTAATGACTTTTTTATACAAAAAAAAAATAATCAAGAGTTATAGCATTTTAAAAATTTTTAATATCAATCAAAAATCAAAATTTTAAGCCAAACAACGTACGATATGAAAAAAGTGAAGAAAAAATTTTCTATTTAAAAGCCCCACAAGATTATCATAAAATCTTTTTGGATTTTCTTGTAAAATCGAAAATTCTAATTTTTATTGCACGAAAAATCATGAGACATGAAAAATCCCATTTTGTGGTCTCAAAGAGAAATTATAGGTTTTGAAAAATCCTACAAAATTTCTTGTAACCACTTTTCGATAGAACTCGTAATTTCTTTTTGTCGTAAGTAATATATGCATAAAATCGAAAATTTCAATATTGCGCGAAAAGACGCGAGATACGTAAAAAATCTAAAAGAAGACTTGTAGGATATTTTGCTTTATCTATGAAAAATAATATGAAAACCAAAATCATATTATTATTATTATAACAATACGATATAGAGAAAAATGTTTAAAAAAAGGATTGTATTTTTTAAATTTATTTTAAGTTGGTTCAGTAAATATAAATTTAGAACTGTCGGACAAAAAACGAGTGCGCAGCACGAGTGTGACGATAATATTGTGTACCTCTAAGCCTACAGAAGTTTGAGAAACTTAATCTTTAATTATATACTTCTCTAAGTAGAAAATTCAGAATATGAACACGCATATAAATACTGCGATCTAAAGAGATCTTTTTGATGAAGTTTCATTCAAGGCTTCTAAATGCAAAGAATAATTATCTGAGCGCGAATCGCGAGAATCAACAGACACGCGCCCTAGGCGCGCTCAAACTTGCGAGCCACGGGCACTGCGCACGATGAGAATGTGCCCGCGACAACAAGTAATTCATTTACGGATTATTTTATTACAAACTAAGAATTAAGAGATAAATGTTTTTGTAACTTTCCAATAATTTTTGATCTTTTAGCTTAAGTTGAGAAATGTAATGCAAAATATTTATATATTCTGATCAACCACTCGAGTAAAATTCAAAAATAAATTTTTTCAATTTTGAAATTATGGGGCACTCAATTTTTAAAATCGAGCTATAATTTATATACATAGTAAGATACATAAATTTCTATAAAATATTAGGGGCCATCCATATACCACTTGACGAATTTTCTATAAAAACAGTTAAATTATAATATCAAAAATATATAATTTTGATAAAAAAGTTAATTTTAGACCAAAAAAGACGAATTCCAAACAAAACACAAGAACCATCAACCCCGAAGTTTGAATTTTCCATTAAACTAGATTAATTTTCAACAACAAAAGACGAAATTTTAACAAAATAGATCAATTTTTATAAAAATTAAGAATTTTGCATAAAAAAAGAATTATTTTCGACCAAGAATGAAGCAGGTATATTTTAAATTACCATAGTAGTTTTTCTAAAAAAAAGGAGTTTTCAATAAAGTTAAAGAATTCTCAATGAACAAGTTGAATTTTCATAAAAGTATGAAAAAGAAAAAAAATCTAATTTTTAAGAATGTAGTTTAACTTTGAAATCTAGTTTTGAAATTTTTAACCAAGAAGATTCATTTTTAAACAAAGGATATTAATTTTTTACCGAAAAAATCAGAAATTTTAAGAAATGTCAAGAATTTTCAAACAAAAATTTGAAGTTTCAATTAAAAAAGATAAATTTTAAACAAGAAGATTCATTTACTACCAAAAATATGGACTTTTAACAAACTTCAATAATTCTAAACCAAAAAGTTGAATTTTCATCTCAAAATGAAGAATTTTAATTCAAAAAGATTAATTAACAATTAAAAAGTCAAGCTTTTAATCAAATCTAGAAGTTCTCAACCAAAAGTTGATATTTTTGACTGGACAAGTACTAAAAACAGTTCTATATGTACTTTTGGAAAAAATGCTCTAAATTATAAACCGGTAACACAAGTGTAACGTTACTTTGACTGCCTTCCCTAACCCGTTACCCGCTCTAGGTTTTGTGACTCCCCCACTTTATAAAGTGGTAAAGTAATTTATGGACGATTCTCTGCTAATCAGTGAAATTTGAACAATTTTAGTTCAGAGAGACAGAGAAGTGTCTTTCGTCTCAAAACAAAAGTTATAAAATAAATAGACACTCCTTTGGTCAATTAAGCTTATCCTCATTCAATGCAAATCATTCTTAAAAGTTCGCTTGATAATTGCAAGTTTCTATAGAATATTTGATAAACGGACAACCGAAAAAAATCCTAAAAATAGAAATCAGAGCTGTGTTGAAAAGTAGGGCATGAAGAACCTGAATGTGTATCAATAATTTGGAGCCCATAGATCCCTTTGTCACTTTAGGATTATAAACAGTTCTTATGTCTCTTATCTTTGTGATAACAATTAAAAGGCAATATTTTGTGAATTATAGACAAGCTTAGTCGCATTTACGATTTCACATCATGACCTTATTTTTTCAATATAGAGTTGAGACTGTTTATACACCATCGCTTTATTTGAT
Source organism: Belonocnema kinseyi (assembly GCF_010883055.1). NCBI lineage: Eukaryota > Metazoa > Arthropoda > Insecta > Hymenoptera > Cynipidae > Belonocnema > Belonocnema kinseyi. Next base: position 12,956,157 of record NC_046657.1, on the reverse strand, counting down.
TAAATATTTATATTTTTAACGTGTTTCATTTTTATAACCGTTTTTGTAATTATTCTATACCGTCTGTGGGCTGAGAAACCTCTTGCAATCCTTTGAAATTATGTGAAATAACCTTAAGCTTTTACAAATTCCTGGAATCTTGGTGAATTCCTTGAAATCTAATGAGTTTATTTTATGAATTTATTTTCAAAGTGGTTGTGAGGTCGGATTTGGCTAAATAGGGGAAAGTGAGGTTAGGTTGGCAAGGGATCAGGGGCATTTGTAATTAGGAGTTTGGGCCTACAAGGGGGTCGATGGTGGTTTTCGTATTGCTGGGGGTTGTTAGGGGATTAAAACGGGTATCTGCAGGGGCTGTGAGGGGTATAATAAAGAAAATAAAGGGAAACTTAGTGGGTGTAAGCGCCAACAGTGTTAAGAGACACCTTTCAGTTACAAAAAGTTCTTTTTCATGGAAAGGTCCTCGCTACCAACAGAAGAGCTGGGACTGGTTAGCAAGAATACTGGCAGTGCTGGTAGTGAATTCAACGGGGAGGAAATTTACAACAGGCCAAGAGGGCCAACTGTGCGTGGCCCGGTGTGGAGTGGCGCGTCGGAGAGAGGGAAAAAGCAGAACAAAGAAGGTGAGAAGATGAGGTATAAAGTGCGTAAGAATCCATTTAACAAAAGTGTAAGCTTACGCAGGTCACCCCTTTTCCTTAAAAATGGATGCGCAGTCGGAGAAGGCGGCTCTCGGGGTGTTGTTAAGGGTGGTCAGGGGGTTGAGGGAAGACGTAAGGCGAGCTACGGAGCAGGTGGAAAATATGAGGGAGGACCTGAGGGTAAAAGAAGTAAATATGAAGCTAGTTGAGGAAGAGATAAGGATGTGGCAGGAAAGGACGAAAAAAGGTTTGAGAAGGTGGGAAGCAGAGAGAAAATAGCCACCGAACGCGTCCTCGGGTTGCGGATAGAGGATCCCTGTACCAAGGGTTTCTGCTGAATATGGTTACAAAAATAAGTAGGCGGACAATTGTCCAGGGGTGGTCCCGAAGGAATTAACCCTCAAGCGGAGGTGTAAAAACCGTTCCGAAAGCTGAATGGCACCTGGGTGAGGTGTCTAGAATGGTGACTCTGGGATACCGGGCGACCTCTCAGAGTACGCAGCCTTATCCTTGCATGCGGGGCTCTACAAGGATGGACGAACCCCTTTCCCTAGCTTCTCGTGGGAACAACAATGACAACACCAAACATAATTGTAGTAAGTGCGGTTCAAAACAACAGAACGCGCAGGGCTCCCGACAGTGGGTCGGCCAACAATGCCGACCAATCTAGAGCTGCGGGAGCCAATGAAAATGGATTCAATGCGATGGATCGCCGAGATCTCGCGACCTTCGGGTGAAAGGAGCGACTGAATCACGACTTGCTGAAGTGCTACGATGCGAGTGTGGCCCCTGAACGGGGTTACATGGCACGGCTGCATGCTATGTGGTGCGAGAAAAACCTGGAGCTATTGCACTATTCGCAACAACGTCTGCAAACCCATGCTGAACTACTCCGTAAAAGGGGTAATGTAAGCGGAACGTCTACTCTACCACAGCTAGAAAAAGGCGGCAACAGAGAAAGAGAGGCGACAGTAAGACCAACCGCGGGCAGGCATCCAATAGATGAAGAGCGATGCTTTACGACCCGGAGAAACATCAACACCAAGATTTTTCTCAAGCCTAAATATCTGGCTGAAATGGATGACGAGCTTGGTGGACATTTTTCCGGAGAATCCGACCTCGGGGGTATCAATTATTGTGTGTATAATGCAGCGAGAGCTTTTGCCAATGCGAACCGTAAAACAAAATCAACGGTTGATCATAAGACCAAAAGACGAATGCATCAACTTGCAATAAAAATAGGCTGGGCAAGACAGTACGCGTCCCGCATTCAGTGTGTGATTAACTACATCACATCTGGAAGGAATTTTACCGCCAAGTTTCGAAAGTTCGCGCGCGAACTCCGGACCCGTTATCACACACTTAACAAGTCAAAGCTTCTGACCATCAGGCAGCATATTGTTGAGCGAATACGGATACTATCTGACGCTAAGAGAAGTCTAGAGCGAAGGGAGAGGTGGGTCAGAGAAAATCAACAGTTTTTCTCTGACCCATCTCGACTCTTCCAAGACCCTCCAGTTACTGTCGAACACCCACCCAAACCAGAGGAGGTCGAAGTATTTTGGAGAGAAGTCTACGAAGTTCAGCATAGACTGAACGAAGACACAGAAAATATAAATAGCTTCAAGTAGTTATGTGTTGCCCTCATAACACCTGATAAAGAATGCCCACCCATCACTACCGAGGAGGTGAAAAAAGTATTAAGTGGGATGAAGAACTATTCCGCACCGGGACCAGATTGTATCTAAACCTTATCGTGGAAGAAGTTTTCTTCAGCCCATCAGCATTTGGCCCATAATTTCACCTCATATTTGAAGTCGGAAGAGCCGATTCCAGAGTGGTTGGTGGAAGGGCTCACAATACTTCTGCCGAAAATAGGCAACTTAGCTGACCCGAATAATTACAGGTCAATAACTTGTCTGAACACAGTTTATAAGATATTCACAGCTATCCTAAATGATAGGATTGTTCGAGCAATTGAACCTGTGTGGCAAGAAATGTATGAAAAACGAGGCTCCAAGAGAGGCGTAGCCGGATGTCAGGAGAACCTGCTCATCGATAGATGTGTCTGCAAAGATGCAGCATTCTACCAGCGTGACCTATCGTTGTCCTGGATTGATTATCGTAAAGCTTTCGATTCGACCTCCCATAGACTTATCATCTGCTTTTGGAAATCTTAAAGGTTCATCCGCAAATAGTTGGGTGCATAGAGAGATTGATGCCACTTTGGAAAACCAGATTTACTATCTCATCTGGAAAAAATCGTGTGACAACTAACAAGGTCACCCTTCAGAGAGGTGTCTTTCAGGGCGACACCATGAGCGCACTCCTCTTTTGCTTTACATTATTGCCACTATCTCTAGCACTTTACCATTCCGACGGGTACTTGTGCGGCAAACCTGTAGATCGAAAGTACAAGGTCACTCATGTATTTTACATGGACGATTTTAAGATCTATGCTAAAAACAGAGAGCAACTGCATCTAGCTCTGGGGATTGTCGAACGATATACTAAGGAAATTGGAATGGGATTTGGGTAGACAAAGGCGCCAAGGTTTATTTGAAGCGAGGAAAACTTAATGGGTATCCCTGAAGATCCTGAGCTCGTTAATAGAAGCGCGATACGATACCTTTGCACTGGAGAGACTTATACGTACCTGGGTGTGCCACAGAGCCGCATTCCGAATGTGAAATCTATAAAGGATACTCTCCGAAGCAGATACAAACGTCTTATCCGACAGATTTAGTCTTCCGAACTGTCGGCGAGGAACAAGGTATCTGAAACGAACATGCTTGCCGTCCCGGTACTACTCTATTCATTTGGAGTAGTTCCATGGACGAAAAGCGAGCTCAGATCCCTTGATATCGGGTCAAGAAAGGTTATGCACATGAAAAGAAACATGCATCTTAAGTCTTCCGTTCCACGACTGTACATCTCACGCCGTCAAGGGGGTCGCGGAATATTGAGTCTTGAATGTCTTCACAACAGGATTAGTCTGGGTACAGCACATAGAGTTGCAAATGGAAGAGACCCTCTTCTTCAAATGGTCAGGAATCACGAAGAAATGGGCAAAGGAGCGTTTCTGTACAAAGCAGCGGAGGAGGCTGCTGAAACACTTGAACTTGACTTCAGTATTAGGGGTGAGCAAAGTGCATCAAATCTTATCTGTCTCGAGTACTCACTCCTGAAAGCCCGGATTAAGAAAGCACAAGAGAAAAACTTTCATGAACAGCTCCTCGATAAGAGGATGCACGGTATCTTCCACAGAAATGTGAAGGATCAGTCAATGTCTTGTGAGCTAACGTTTGCTTTCCTTAAATCGTCCGGATTGAAGTCTGGTACGGAGGGTTTCATCTTTGCATGCCAAGATGGTGTCATTCCCCCCTTAACATACTGTCGCCACATTTTGAGCCAAGACATTCCCGATGATAGCTGCAGGGCGTGCCATGCACACCCCGAGCATTTAGCTCACATACTATCTAGTTATCCAACTCACGCGGGAACAACCTACATTCAAAGGCACAGTGCAGCACTAAGAGTGCTTTATTACCATCTCTGTCACTCTTACGGCATTAACCTTAATATCGCTCCTCTAAATTCTCGTAGGGAAATTGACTCGATTGTCGAGAATGGGAAGTGCCGCATGTACTGGAACTTTATATTCTCGACAATTGTTTCTGTTGCTCACTCGAGATCTGATATTGTTCTTCTCTACCACCAGCTGACAAAAACATCATAACCAAGGAGAATGAAAAGAAAGAGAGGTATCGAGACCTTATATGGGAGTTTCAACGATTGTACCCCGAATATTCGGTTAAACTAATCGTCCTTATCATCGGCGCTCGTGGAGGTGCCAAGCTTTCACTTGCTAATGGCCTAAAAAGCATCCCTGCGTGTCAAAAATATGCTAAAACACCCGTCGAAATCCTGCGGTTGTCCTTATGACAAATTTTTAATTTTATATATATATATATATATACTGAATAAACAACAATTTAGAGAAATCAATGTTTTCATCCTTTGATGTCCTTTGATGTTAGCTAAATTATTAAGTGAGCCCATTAGGAGCGAAATTTAACTCCTTAATGAACACAAAATTCCGCTCCAATGACGTCAGCTTTATGACTCCAACGGCTAGAGTCACGCAACTCACTCGCAGTTGAACATACACGATCGCTCTAATGGTGTCAGAATTCGCCCTCTTTGGTGCGATCGATCGCTCCATTTGGTGTGTCCAGCCGCTCTAAGGACGGTAGTCACTGTCCGCTCCAAAGAAAAGTCACGCTCCACTCCAAAGGGAGAAGCTCACTTCTAGCTTCAAGTTGAAGCGACGATTAACACCATTAGAGTGCTATATCACTTCAAGTATTTTAGAGAGAAGGTGTGAGTTTCAGTTGAAATGATAGTATAGATAATACATAAGAGCGTCTCTGACTCATTCATGAATATAACTGCTGTATATCTGGCCTTACTGTACAACTACCCTACATTAATTTTTTATACATAAAAAGAAATGTAGGAAGCAGGATAAACTAAATAACTTTCGTAATCATATCCATCTGTTTCCAGCGATTTAACGGATCAGGAATAGTTTGATTTGGTTGGTTAATCTATAATAAAAATAATAATTCTAGTAATTAAGCTTTTGTGTTTTACTTCTAATTAATTCAATTTGAAATTTCTCATCTGTACTCCAGGGTTATAAATGCCATTCATAACCATATTTGAAGAAAAGGACGGTAGCATTAGAAGTCAATTAACTTCTGTCTTTCATAAGGATGTATTTAGCCAGAAAAAAGAAATTACATTTTTTTGTCAAAATGTGCCGAAATTTTATTCGAATAAAATTAAAATGCATTTTCCATGATTTTTCTGTTCCGATCACACTCAACGCTCCAGGTTTACGAACGAATCAGGATGTTTGATCAAATGATTTTTATAGCAGACCATGTACTTCAAATACCTTTTGATGATGTTTTCCTCACATACTCACTTTACAACGGTATCAAATTTTTATTGATTTGTGTATGCTTTCTAACACGGAAGGTGTCGTTGTGACAGAACAGGGGGTGACTCGCCATGCAAATGCGTGGAGCCAGTTTTGTGAAGGACGGCAGAAGATAAAACATCAGCGCTCTCGGCGCGGCACATTTCAATGACAGCTGGCAAGAAACATGGTAGACTTAGTATTTATCGCAGTTTTTGTAATATTTTTTTAACGATTGTGGATATTTTGAACACTTTGCGCTTGATTTAAGCCAAGATTAACTGTCTCTGGAATTTAAAAAATATCGAGGATTATACAATAGAACTTGAATACACTGGAAATGTTTTTTTAAGGCTTTTGATTTTCAAGAAGAGTAAAATGGTTAAATATAAAGATGATGTATCCAACGTTTAAAACAAATCAAATAAAAGTTCTAGAATCTTAATGTAAATAATAATTTTTCTATTTTCAATTAACTGAATGATTCTAATGTAATATTACATTATAATGAAAATATGCAAGAAATTATGAAGATCATAGTTTACAATATTCAGTGTATTGTATTAATCGTTAAGATGGTGAAAAGATTTATCACTGTTTACTGCACATTTAGTTATTTTTCCATTTTTAAGAAAAACACAGAGGCGTCTTGTTCAGTGTGCTCTGAAACCTAAACTAACATGGCGATCGGGCTGAAACTATAGCTACAAGCTATCTAAGGATGGTACTATAGAACGCCACCTCAAGGTAGGCCTAGTGGCGCCATCTCTTGGTCAGGCCGGAAACTTATCAATCCACCCTCGTATGTTTAATCTGTTAAATATTTACTAATAAATTGCAAAAAAACAATTCGTACCTGTGTGCCTATGCAGGGTGCTTGACTATTTTCTGTTTCCTAACCTCAAAAAATGGCTTGGCGGTAAGAGATTTGCGGACAATGAAAAAGTAATCGAAGCTGTAAATGGGTATTTTGAGGAGCTTGACGAATCATTCTATAGAGATGGCATTACTAGACTAGAACACCGCTATGAGAAATGTATCAGCCTTGGAGGAGATTATGTTGAGAAATAAAAAAAAAATTCTTAAAAACATTGTTTTTCTTGGTCAGGCCGGAAACTTATCAATCCACCCTCGTATAATAAACATCTAGCATATTATGTAACGCATATTTGACATATATAATTAATGTAGTGGGGATAAGCCGTTGCACTTGTGCCTGCGCAAATGCCAGCAAACTGAACATTTTTCGGGTGAAATTTAGCACCAGTGTGCCTTCTACGCGTTAAAATAAGCAGATATAAATTAAATATGGACTAAACACATCGAAGTTTAGATCCAAACTGTTGTTCATGGTGCGACTCAACCCGCTCAAGCAGAGTAAAAAAGAATTTGCTCTCCAGTCCAAGAAATGAGGTTGAACGTTGGCAACAAGCAATTAAGCGTGTAAACAAGAATTTTATTTTGATAGAAAGAGAAATCTTGGGTTTCTGCCTTCAGAGCTGACCTGAAGAAGTAAACTGCAATGTTCACGAAACGTCGTTAAAATTCATATTTTTTTACAGGATTGGAACCAAAAATATATCTTTTTAACTGAATAAATCATCGTTAAAGTCTTTTCGTACTCCCGCACGAAAAGACCCCCAAGTGCCCTGCGCCCTCAGCAGGTCAGATTTAAGTTCTATTTATCCATTATTAAGTATGTATATTTTTGAAAACTCAATAAAAATTACACTTTTCCTAATATAATTTTTAAAAATTAAGTTTTCCAGTCAAATAATTTATTATTGATAGAATATCTACCTACATAATTCTTTTTTATTATATGAATAATAACAAATGAATATGTAGCAGCATAAAACAAGGTTTCAAGGTTTAAAAATGTTTAGAAATACAATTATTTCATTTTCTTGATAGTTAAAAAATATATTGTGCCTTTTGAAAGCAAAATATTTCAGAAAAAGGAATTCAGTAGCTTCTTTTAAAAGTTTAGTAAGAATGTATTTCATGTTATAACAGAATAATTAACAAATTAACAAGTAAGCATTTAAAAAATAAAGTATAAAGTACATGGCTGCGTTCAACAATGAGACAAGAAAGGCTAACTGGTCTGGCCCTACTTCATATTCATCAGGATATTGAAGTGAATGATTATGCAATCATCAATAGGTACGCGAACTCAGGTATACGCAGACTAGAGTTTGCAATTTAAGAACCGAAAGCCATATATTTTCATACTTCCACTGATTTCTTATTCACACTATACGATCCCTAGATGCGCACTAGATGTTTTCTATATGCCCACTTGACGTTCCCTAGACGCGTACTACACACAGGTTTGGATATTAATAGGGGTGCCTTACGAAGAATTTACAGCTTTACTGCTTACCCCATAAAAAAGAGACAGAGGACGGTCATCCTCATGAGTCTAGCAGTCGTCTAGTTATTATCTAGTAAAGGGTCAATTCTAGATGATGTGTTCCTAAACTATATCATCTAGAAATCGTCTATATTTCCGGTAGGGTACATCGATGTTAACAAATCGTAATATTTACCGCCATAACCATACCATCAGTGTCCAAAACTTTCTTTACCCAAATCACCTGATCACTTAAGAAGTTACCTTCACACACTGCTCGTCCAGCTTCAACAATAAAATCCTTTTTGTCACGCTTAATTGCTTGTAGTCAACAAGGTTCAACCTCCTTTTTTCGAACTGGGAAAAACACTTTTTTTACTCCGTTTGCGCGGATTGAGTCGTACCCTAATCCAAAATTCAGAACTATACATCGATGCCCCTCCATTTTTATAAAACATTTATCCGTTATTGAATAAGATACTGCAAATAGACAGTAAGGTTATGACGTCAATTCAATCAATTATCAACCATTGAGATCGATCCAACTCACATAGAGAGCAAAACTCGTAATCAATGACGATTGTGGCGTAGAAACGCCTCTTTATGCGCGAGGAACCTGAGCGCGCGCCGCAACTCATCTTGACTCTCGCACCTTATGCAAAGTCCCTGAGTTTGTCCCACCATGTCGACTTGCACTAATGGCATCGTTGACCGTTTTCCCTGCATTTCCAGCCAGCCGCACTGTATTTTCTTCACGTACACTGAAAATTATTTGAGCAAGCAGCTGTCTTCTTAGTGGCAACGCAGCGCCACCAGGACGATTGGTGCAGTGGCCAGATCACATTTAAGTAAGCTATAGTACCAAACGTGCGAGCAGATCCTTTCCCGTGTGTTGGGAACGCAGCAGCCCACGAAAGAGAATGCAATGGCCCCACGAGTATAAACTATATGTATAACTCCGCACGAAACTCGGCGTGAGTATTCCGTGCTGCCCCCTAAAGGGAGCATTACTGTACCAATACTGTTGGGACTACAGCTGTTCCAATGTGGAAACACAGCGTTTATAATATGAGAAAGGATATGTACCAAGTTGCAGACGAGCAGCGCGCGACATTGATGGTGTTCCAGCTTCACCGCGTGGGCAAGCAGCTCGCCCAAAAAATTTTCAGTGTAATATTGCATAACGATACGAGATGCTAGGTTCTTTTGCTCATTTCAGTCGTTCGAAAAGTATTCTCAAAAACTGAGAATATCATTCTCTGTTTTGTTTGTATCGGCTCATCTCTTCTGTAGTTTCATCTCGTTCTTTACACGAGCTATCAGCGGAAACCTCATTGACTTAAGTTTAAGGTTATCAAATAAAAAAAATAGTTGATAAAAATGTCCATACTCCATATACGTTCCCAAAAAACAGTTTTATCCAAAGAATTCCTGTCAAAAAAATGTTTTTTAGGTAAAAGATTATGACTATGTTATCCATGAATAGACGGAGAGACTTTGTATCGATATTTGAATAATTCTATATGTATAATTAAAATAAAGTGTAAGAATTCAGAGATAATCGGGGTACTGCTACATTGTTAGAAAAATCTGTATAAGGTTTAATATACATGTATGTGAAGCAATTATGCACTACCGCTACTGAAATGTAAAATACATTGGTGTAGTGAATTTAATATGCATGTGTATTTAATTTGATATACAGGTCAGTATAGCAATGTACATAAAAACTCAACCTGCTTTGATTTCTTTATATCTTGTCAAATACTCTCAATCAAATTAATAATCTAGAATTCGTCGACTCAGTTATTATTTATAATGAAAGTGCAATGTACGGGTAAATTTTTTTTGTAATTTCGCTCTAAATGGTCTAAATTTAAGGCGAATACAGTTAATTGTAGGTTAAGTCTGTTATTTATTTGCTTAATTGAACTTTCCGACCTGAAATCCAATTTTATTTTTGGTTAACATGAAGAAGGAATTATGTTTTATTACTTAGAATCGAAAATTACAGCTAGACTTATTTTAAATTTGTGAAAAATGAAATTACGAGGGTGGATTGATAAGTTTCCGGCCTGACCAAGAGATGGCGCCACTAGGCCTACCTTGAGGTGGCGTTCTATAGTACCATCCTTAGATAGCTT
>NC_046657.1:12941335-12945932 GCF_010883055.1 Belonocnema kinseyi | reverse complement strand
AAGGGTCGTGTGAGCACCTCTGATGAGCCTCGCTCAGGACGCCCTGTTGAGGTCACAACTCCAGGTACGATCGAAAAAATCCATCAAATAGTGCTGGAAGCCTTGGAGGAGATTATGTTGAGAAATAAAAAAAAAAATTCTTAAAAACGTTGTTTTTCTTGGTCAGGCCGGAAACTTATCAATCCACCCTCGTATATGATTCTTCTTGTAAGTTATTGAAATAAATGTATATGAAATTTAATATACGCGCTCTTAATGGCGATTTCATATGCTTGATATATTAATTTTAATATACATGGATATATTAAATTTAATATTATTTTTAACAGTGTATAAAGATTCCTACCGTAATAAGGGATGATGGTATCTCGGTATGTATTATTATAAACTTGAGCCAGCATAAATTAGTATTCACGTTTAGAAAAAGTCTCATTTACTGTTTGAAAATACTGAGTGTGAAAAAGTGCTAATGGTCAATAACAAGTTTTGTAAAAAATATGGTCAAAAGTAAGGATTTTAAGGTAAAATAAGTTGTAAGAAATGTACGAAATTTTAGTATTCCTAAATACGAATGTGTATTGAAATGAGTGCCCCTAGTAATATCTGCAACCAGGATTTGTGAGAAATCTAATAGGCTACCCGGTAATAAGCGTTGAATAGAGAAAAAATAGTATTTTCAGATTTCAGCATAAAAGTGAAGATTATTCTATTATTTGGAATGCGCGATTTTTCCATCTGCCTCAAATGTCATTAAATGGATAGGATATCTCAGAAACTAATTTATCCCCATTACCATAGCGACTTCGGCATAAGTTCCTATTCCCCAAAGGAGAACGCGTTTTCAATATATTTAATTCCTCGTAATTGTACCGACGGATAGAGTATATAAGTTTTGAAAATTTTATCTTAATCAATTCAAGTCCGCCTCTCAAGTGTTAAAATTATTTTAATTCACACATTTAAACAGATTTCTTAAATGCATTTTTAACACGTTTTAATAATATATTAAAATGTAAATGATTATAAATTTAAATGTTTTTCGAATTTATAAGTTATAAAACGATTTAATAATAAAAAATAGGTTAAATAAATTCTTTCGTTAAATTTTACTAAGTCGATTGAGAGGAATAGGATTTGCATTTTTTCTGTTCCCGTTGGGAGATTTTTAGACGGAGGAAAAATCGCGTATTCATAGGAATACAAATTCTTAATTTTTCTGATTTTGACGCTTATTACTAGTTATACTAAAAACGCCCGTAGGTTTCCGAGCTATTCCATCTGTAGTTGAGCTTGCGATGATCACACATCATGCCTGTGTTTTTAGTACAAAATTGTTCGTAACTCGTGAAATTTAAATTAAAGTTTAAACAAATTTCAATTGGGAAATTTTTAATTCAAACTCTCAATAATTGACACATATAAATAGAAGCTTTTAACACTTTTAAATTGGAAATTTTTAATTAAATGCAATAAAACTGCAAAACTTAAACCTTCACACTTTGATAAATTTAACTGTTCAAAGACCTCTGTTTAAAAAATATGAATCCGCGCTATCGTTTTAAATTCTCTAAATTAAAACTTATCCTAAATTTCAATTCGCATTAATAAAAATGTGAATAAATGAAACATGTCCCTCTTCCAACTCAATAAAATATGATAAAAAAAGGTTTCTTTGGAAAATATAGATTGCAATGAATTTAGATCAATTAAAATGTATAAGTTAAGGCTGATGCACACAGCATTACTAATAAATCCAGTGAGTCAATCTGGTATAAAAGATAAAAATTCTTATTTGTATTTTTAATAAAAAATAAATTAATATATTTTTAATTAATTGCAGAAAACAACGATGGACCCTAATGTCAATCAAAAAATCGTCTTTACTGTTATAAAAATTGGGTCAATTAAAAAACGATATCTTTGAAAAAACAGCAATGATATCATCTAACTATATCCAAAAATGAGTACATTTTTCAATTTAAAAAAAATTTAAACAAAAAATTTCCTTCCGTCCAGTTCTATAACAACCGTAACAATAAAAAATTCCTTTTTTAAAATCAGAAGAAATAAAAAATCAACACTTCCTCTCCATCGACTGAATAAAAGTATATATTTTTTAATTATCCCATTCTGAATTCAGAAAAAAAAACAAGAATAAAAATTCCTTTCTGCAAACACAATAAAAATCTTGAAAATAAAAAAAATGGCCTCTTCCAATTAAAAAAACTGTATCTCTTCCAACTCAATAAAAACTTTGCAAATCAAAAATGTATCCCAATTTATCAAAAATTAGGATTTTATCATTTTAAGGTTGATAAAAATGTTAAAAATACAATACTTCACATTTTTCCACACAATAAAAATGTATACCTAAAAAAGTTCTTTTTGTGATTGGAAAGAAATTAAATACCAAAATTAATTTGATTTTTTTTCAATTTTGATCCCTTTAAATTAATAATTTTCAATTGTTATTTAACGTTACAATAACAATTGTAACGTTAAAAGTTTAAATGGCTTACTCTGAAATTTTTACTATTCACGGTTTTCTATTTCAAACAATTCAGTTTTAAATTGTTTACTTTTTAATATTTAATGTATAATTGCTCATTTAGATATTTTTTTAATTAGAAATTTTCGAACTGAATGGGTTACAAGTTTAATATTTTCGATTGAAACAATATTTAAATAGGATTCCAAATAAAATAAAATCTTCTGATTAATGAGTATATTAATTTCAAGTTATTTCCACATTAAAATTAGTTCATAAAGTTTGATTTAGACATTTCAAGTTGCTTAATTATTAGGGCGTTCAAATTGAAAAATTTGAATTTTCAACGTCAGAATCTGTGAATTGTTCAATTTAAAACCGATTTAGAATCATATTGTAAAATAATCTTTGTACATTTTTCAAGCTCGAAGTATAGTTTAGTTTTAAAAACCATTAATTAATTTATCTTGTTTTATTTTTAAATCTTTTCAATAAAAAATTTACGTTTAAAACTGACGACATAAAATCGAAAAATTGCCAAGTAAAAGATTGTTTAATTAGGCGTTATGAACTAAATGATGTAGTAATTAAAACAATTAACAACTAAACTTAAAATTTGAGAAAAAACTATCATACTCATTTCTCGGCTTTTTCCAGTTTCAAAAAATTCACGACGAAAATATGACTGGGTTCGTCGTTGTTTCCAAAACACTTAGAAGGGTTTCATAATCGTTAATAATGTAGTTTTTACGCTGAAAAAAGCCTCTTCAATTTTATGAGGCTTTCTCTTTCTACTCTTCCTCAATAATTGTTTGGAGTCTTACTTTCTTTAAACTTTAATAACGTATAAACTATTGTTAATTATGACACAAAAAAATTGACACGTATTGACTCCAAAATTGGAATTATTGTTGTTTCGCTTACAAATCGTTTTAAACTAAGATACTCTGAAAAAGCCACGCAGTGATGCCGAAACGTCGTCGAAATTTTAATTTTTGTTCTGAAAATACATGGAGTTGAATTGATAGCTCTAATTTGTTTTTATTTTTCCGTGACCGTAAGACAGAAGAAATCATTTTTCTACAATTCATTATTGCATTGTCGGCCGAAGAATGGTTTGATTTGGTGTTTCCAAATCTTTACATCATCCAAAAAATATATAATAATGGACTTGAGAGATCTCTAAATATTTTTTTAATAAATAATAACAATATTCAGGGGACATTTTGACTCCAAAAGGAACAATTCACCGGGCAGACATTTATGAAAAAAGCCTTTTTTTGACCACGCTTCATTCACTCTTATTTTATTCATTATTCAGGAAAATTATAACTTGGGAAAATATATAGATACCTGGAAACAACCTAGAATTGTCAGGGAACTTTTTTTACAGAATTTGTGTAGACGCCCTAAGATAATTCTAAGGATAATATTTTTTAATATTTGTATTGATATCTTTCAACATATAAAATATCTTCAGAATATACCGATTATTAGTGAAAGTAAGTTGAAGGCAACCTGAAAGTAAGTTGAAGGCAACCTGAAAGGCTTTCATCGACTAAAATAAAGGAATATACCTTTCCTGAATTTCAGGTTCGTACTACCTTGCATGATGTTACAGAACGCTTGCGCTACTATGCAGCTCGTGGCCATTTATTTTAGTCGCATCCTACGCCAGTACTACATGTCGAGTTGATCAATGTCTGCTACTAGACAGTCTGATAAGTACCTGAAAATTCTAAGAGACGGCATTAGTATTCACTAATGTGAACCATTTTCGTCGAGCTTGATCCTTCAAATGACGCCTGTCAAAACTTCAGCCATTTATGTTTACGGATTTACAAGTTACAGCACTAAGAAGCGACTAGCCTCCGAGTTTTTTTTAATATGGAAAAATCTGATTTTCGATTTTTGATCAAACACTACTATCTTCGCAAGAAAACGATATCCAAAACCAAGGCCAAGCTGGATAAGTATTACCCGGACTCTGCACCGTCGACTGGAACTATTCATAAGTGGTTTACCGAGTTTCGTTGTGGCCGTACAAGCACAGTTGATGCTGAACGATCTGGGCGCCCAAAAGAGGTCACTACACCAGAAAATGTCGAA
>NC_046657.1:12929476-12941235 GCF_010883055.1 Belonocnema kinseyi | reverse complement strand
TGACAACTTCCCAGCAGAATTTGGCATTATTTTCGCGTAAGCCGACCGAGTTTTTGCGCCGATTCATAACCATAGATGAAACCTGGATCCACTACTACAGTCTTGAGTCAACGCAACAGGCAAAACAGTGGATTCCACCGGGCCAAAGTGCTCCAAAGCGTCCAAAAACGCAACAATGGGTCAGAAAGGTTATGGCCTCCGTATTTTGGGATGCATATGGCATAATATTCGTGGACTATCTTGAAAAAGGTAAAACCATAACCGGGGCATACTATTCATCATTATTGGACTGATTGAAAATCGAAATCGCCGAAAAGCGACCGCATTTGAAGAAGAAAAAACCGCTTTATCATCACGACAATGCGCCTGTTAATTCATGCTTAGTTGCAAAAGCAAAATTGCATGAAATCGGCTTCGAATTGGTTCCTCAGCCACCGTATTCACCAGACCTGGCCCCCAGCGACTATTACTTGTTCCCTAACCTGAAGAGATGACTCACCGGTAAGCGGTTTTACTCAAATGAGGAGCTCATAGCTGAAACTGAGGCGTATTTTGGAGACCTTCCGATCGAGTACTTTTCGGGCGGTATTAAAAAGTTAGAAAATCGTTGGACTCGCTGTATCGACCTAAAAGGAGAGTATGTTGAAAAATAAAACCGACATTGGCCAAAAAAACGTTTCCGTGTTTCATTTTTCAGGGTCTTATCAGACTGCCTAGTATGGTGCTATGTTTCAATATTTCCTGGAATTTTCGTTTCACGGATTTAAAAAGTTTGCAGAAAAATCAGTTCCAGTTGTCAGCCAATATTTGGATTATTAAACCCATCAAAATAATTAAACTATTACAAAACTTTTTACTTCGGAACGTAATCGCCCTTTCAATACATTACGGAACGCAATTGTATAAAGATTTTGGACCGCACCTGCCCCCAATATACCGTTTTTTCCATTTTTCCCACTTTTCCTGTACTTTCTTACAAGTTTGAATACAACTTGTATATTTTCTAAAACGAATAACTATTGTATAAGAACAGCTGATGAGTGAAGAAAAGAAAACTTTTTTCAAGATTCAAACATTCTCTGTACGGATATTTATAGTATTCAAAAAGACGAACAATTTATGCTAATAACGATTCAGAACCTCAGGCACATGAAAAATACGGATAAAGATGAAAAGAGAGAAATAGTGCATTTGAAAAAGATGTACAAATTTGTTATGAATCACGTTTGAATAGGGTGCGTAGCTTTAATTTAATGGTTTAATACATAATAAAGAGTAAACAAAAATTAAATCCGCCTGCTGCGTGGGCATTTTCTCATCAGAACTTTTGGTTTTTAATTTTTTGTTTCTATCGTGTGTGGGTTTTCAAAAAATTAATTTTTTCATGCATAAAAAATTGGAAATCAGAAATTACACTTTTTCATTCAACAATTACACAGCATTTTAAAAATTCTCAAATATCTAAATGTATTTTATATATATATATACATATATGGTGTGTGTGTGTGTGTGTGTGTGTGTGTGTGTGTGTGTGTGTGTGTGTGTGTGTGTGTGTGTGTGTGTGTGTGTGTGTGTGTGTGTGTGTGTGTGTGTGTGTGTGTGTGTGTGATACATTTAAATATTTGAGAATCTTTAAAATGCTGTGAAATTCACAAGCAGTGATATGGTTCTCTCGTTTAGTACGTAAAGACCGAAAGAATCATGACTCTCAGCGTAAAGCGTGCGATTTGTAGATATAATATAGGTTTATATATACGAATAGGTATTAGTTCAAATTAAGTCTCCATTTTTGGGGAATAGTCATTAAATGTTGAACTTAAAAATGATCGACTTCTAATACAGGTATTTTGGTGGAATATAGTAATTTACCGTCGTATAGAATGATTTAGATTTCACTGATATCAATGGTAATTTGTGTCCTTCAAAGGTATTGGGTATTTCACACCAAGGGTATCTTCAAATTCTCTAAGTTTATCTATAAATATTGGCGGTGTTAACAACTGCGGATGAATAATACCATGCTTACCATCATTGGTAGCATCGATTACTATATTTACGTTTTCGCTTAATTCATCTAAAATCATTGTACACATGTTAATTTGATTTGATATAAATAAATTTTGTATGTTATTATTAATTTCGTCTGTCATACTGTTGAAAATTTTACTGTTTGCTTTACTATGTTCCATCATTTCATTGACCTCGTATGAAGTTGAATTTAATAAAGTTTTTATTATCCTTGTTTGGTTCTAAATACTGTTCGCAAGGACTCTATTGTCTTCGTACAATTTGTCGATTTCGAAATTGATGTTCCGAGGTCGCTCTCAGTCAAAGTGCTGAACAATGTTTTAGAAACAGTACCTATTGCGTTTGTCAGCCCGCGTTTATGCCTGTTACTTCCTAGAAGTTTATCTAATAGATATTTTTGTTTTTCTAGTCGACGAATTCTACCGTGTAACATTTTAATTTCAAATTGTTCGCCACAATTTATTTGGCACATCGACGAAGTTGTTTCATACAATTTACGCATTTGGACAAACCGGAGTTCGATTTCTGAAGTATCGATGGATGTATATAAATGCCATGTTGTGTGGTATAGTCGTGCGAGGCCAAGGTTTTTGGCAAAAATAGTTACGTCACTGAGTGAGGTAAAGGTAACATTGGCGAGGACTGCGGGAAAGATCAGGAAGAAAAGTATGGTTTTGCGTACGACCTTCATGCTGAAAGTTGACATAAATTCGACGTTCCCTTTAGTATAATTTCAGTCGGTTAGCATGCACAATATAGTTTGGTATCTCGCAAAGGATTTCATAATTGGTTTCACCAATTCTCATAATAATGGTGTAAGACCTTAACCATTCCTTTTCCAATTTAGTTGATTTACTTTCGTTGTGTAAGATCACGGAATCGCCTGGTTCGAAGATAAGGTTACTGCGTATAATTTTAGCGTCCTTTTGGCGTTTAAGGCGCTCTTTCGTCTTTCTTATTGCAGATTTTCCTCTTTCGATATACACTTCGTGTCGCCTTTTCCACATGCTAAATATTTCCTGATATGTTAGTGAGCTCGTGGTTGCTAGCGATGAAGGTCAATTAGCTTTTCTGCCGAAGGTCATCTCGAACGGCGCTAGACCTGTACTTTCGTGAACTGCTGTATTGAAGGATAAGCATACCAGATTTAGATTTTGATCCCATTCGGTTTCATCATCAGACATGTGTGTTTTCAGCAGTTCCTTAATTGTTATGTGAGTTTGCTCGAGGGCTCCATTGCTTTGCGGGCAAAAGGCTGTGGTCCTAATATACTTAATTCTGAATAAATTCTCGAATTTTTAAGCCAATTCTGATATAAATTTTGCACCTTGATCTGTGAGTATGTGTTTAGGGACAGAAAAATATAAATGTAGTGATCAAGCAAATTAGTCAGTATGCTCTCGCTTGTAGTCTCCTTTAATAGAATCAGGATAATGTATTTGATAAGGACGTCCTGAATGGATAGGATGTATTTATTTCCGGATTGCGTTTCGCCAAATGGCCCAACTATGTCCATAGCTATTTTTTCATTTGGTTCCGTCGGTATTTCTGGAATCGCAGCTTCTACTTTGAGTCGGATTCGGGTCAGCTTTTCCTGTTGGAAAGTCCTACATTTTTTGATGAAATCAATTGCATCCTTTTCCATGTCTTCCCAAGAAGTTTGTTCGCGTAGTCTATGGATGGTTTTGTTTTCTCCAAAGTGACCGGTCGCTACGTTTCCGTGTAGTTCTCTTAATAAATTTTTCTTTTCTTCTTCATTCATTAGTTTGTCAGGTCATTCACAGAGGAAAAAATCATGTTCCTTAAATTTTGTTTGTAAAAAAATTCAACATGTCTCGTATGCGTACTCTCTCCAGATTGATGATCAGAGGGTCTTCCATATGAAACTTCAATATTTTCTAGCTTTTATTAGTTACAAAGTCTTTTAATTTAATGTAAATTAATTTCAACCACAATTCTTCATCGAAGTCTGGCAGTTGTATTCGTAACAAGGAGAAGACATTCTTCTTGCTAATTTTTATCCAATTTTTCCCGCCAGCTATGGCTTTGATTTTTAGATTGGTCGGCCTGCGATTTGTTTTCCAATACGAGTATTCCTTGATGATTTCCTTTTCGTCTTTTGTTTCGTGCTGCCTTAATCTTGTTGCTATGAGTTGATTAGCTTGGTTTGCTGGTTCCCCCTCTACAAATTCTTCTGGGTTAGAGCAGATCTCTTCAGTTAATAAACCTTCGTCCTAATAAATATTGCCGTAATCGTCTGATTGCCCACACAATCGCTAGAAGTTCCTTCTTTGTAGTTGTATAGTTTAACTCTGATGCATTTAACGTTCTTGAAATATAACAAACAGGTTGACCTTTTTGAGAGAAAATTGCTTCTAGACATACATTGCTAGCAGCGGTAGTCAATGTAAATGTTTCATTGTAATCTGGATATTTTAATACGGGGGAGGAGCAAAGACAGTCTTTCAATTCTTGAAAGCTGTTCTCACAGGTTAAAGTCCACTCGCAAAGTTGATCCTTTTTTGTCAGTTCTGTCAATGGTTTTGCTATAGTTGAATATATTTTTATGAATATGCGATAATATCCAGATAATCCCAGATATTCGAGTTCTGGCCTCAAGAACTCGCACTTATAGGGTTACAGTTTTAACCCCGTGGCACGTAGCCGTTCAAACTATGTGACTACGTTTTCGTTGTGCTCTTGTATTGTTTTTCCAAAAGAATTCCGAAAGGCATACGGTTAAAATGGAAATGTCCCTCAAGTGTAGAAAAGGCAGTGTACTTCTTGGAATCATCATTAATTGGAATTTGATGAAATCCGGAACTCATATTGAAAGCCGAAAAGAATTTGGCTTTCCTCAGACGGTCGAGGATATCGTCGATTACCGGAAGTGGATACGCGTCTTGATCAGTTTTCTCGTTCAGCTTCCTGAAGTCGACGACTAGTCCCCATCTGGTTTTCCCTGAGGCGTCTCTCTTCTTGGGGTTCCACTTATAGGGTCGAGTTGAACGTTGGGTTTGATTCCTCTACTATCTTTTTTGTGAGCATTTCTATAACTTTACCGAAGATTTCTTCCCGATGACATTCTGGTAGATTTTCCTGTAGTAATTTTATCCTCGCTCTAAGTTCCTCGATGGTGATATAATTAATCTCTTTTTTCCGTTCTGGAAGTCAGCTGATAAATTTAAACTTTATGTCATTGTCTGACAATCGTATCTCCTTTTCGGTTTCGTTGCTGACGGGAATGATAATCTGTGAGTCTTTGATTCGATACATAGAATCAGGAATGTTAAAGTTATTTTCCATGAGTACATGTCCTTGTTTTCTTCCTGTTTCTATTGTGATCCTTTTACAGAATTTCTGGGTATAGCGATTCCGTCACTTTTCAGCAGGTGTATTTTATCATCAAGCTGAAGAGTCTTGTTGGATAAATTAAATTCGTAAGAATGTAAAAATGGGGCTCCTATGATTTCGTCTTCTGGTAACGCAAAATTGTTAGGAATAATTATGAAATTATGTTCCTTGCCCTGAAATGTGAGTACGGTTACTTCCTCGGTTCGGTGTTTATCGTTTCCCATAGAAAATGTTGTTCTCAATTGTCGACGTGGTTGATGTTCCGTAAGCATTTTATCCTTGATCAAGTTTAAGGAGTCTCTACTTCTACCAATAACTGGGCTAATCCTCTGGTTCCATTAAATTGTCCTCTAATAGAATACAGGCGTCCGGATATGGCACATGCTCTGTGTTTAGTATCCCCTGCTCGCTTTCGCTTGCCTCGAGATCCTGTTTGTTCGAGTTTTCTACCTGGAGTTGGTTCACTCGGTACAGTGGTCGGGATGATGACTGTCCTTTCTGAAATTTTCTCATTTTCGTATAGCATTGTGTTTCCTGGTGGCCTACATTCTTACAGTAACCGCAGAATAACTGCTATCTCTTTTGAAAGGGCATTAAGTGATTTGGAGGATTATTTATGGAGGGATATTTAGTTGGGTTTGAGTTAATCGGTTTCGGGTACTGGGATGCTGCTGGTCTATTTGTCCTAGGAGGCAGGCTTTGATGGGTGTTTATTCTACCTTGATTTCTCTCCTTGAACCAAACTTCTGATTCTAGAGTTTCCTGCTAAGCTTGATTTAGTGTAGTCGGTTTGAATGATCTAACTTGAGTTCCTATCTCTGCTCTCAGGTTCATTATGTATTTTTTCACCGACAATTTTACCTCTACCTGTCGTCTACCACGTGGTTTCGCATATGTAAGGGTTCACGAACGTGACTTTCTTCTTTGTTTTCATTTTCGGGCATCGTGCGTGAGGATCCGTCTTCCGTCACTATTAAATTGTTATTCCTTACTAATGTAGCTATCTCGTTTGCTCTTTTACCGTTTTCTAAATTCGATCGTCTGATACCTTCTTCCATAAACGCTAGCTTGTCCCCTATTATTTGAAACTGATCTGGGGCGTTAGCCCGATTTAGATTTTCTGGTGGATTCATTGTGATTAAACTTAGATTTTCTTCAATTTCTTCTAATTCCTCGACCGGATTTTCCAAAAAGTTTTTTAGATATGCTGACAGTGCCAGTTTAATTATTCCTTATGCGTGCGCAAAATAATCTGTAATGGTTCGGTTATGTCGGGTGTGTGTGTCGCGGCGCGAATGACAATTTTTATTTTATTTTATTTTATTATTATTTTTTGCGTTTATTGAAGGAAGAAGCCTAGTATTACTTCTTATTTGTACAATCAATATTTCACACGCCGTTTATTAAAGAAAGAAGCCGCGTATCACTTCTTACGATACAATCACTTTTGCAATCGTCTTTTGTTGAAGAAAGAAGCCGCGTATCACTTCTTACTCATACAATCAATATTTCAAACGTCGTTTATTAAAGGAAGAAGCCGAGTAGCACTTCTACTTGTACAATTATCAATACTAACTTACGCAATATGTTGACCTCCGCTGGTGCAGTTGAAGGCCCCTGACAGGGTGCGAGGGAGGATGTTGGCGTTGACTGCATGCAGGTTGCTCGTATTTTCTATTACTCGTAGCTGGCCAAGCAATTCTTTAACTCCCGCGGTGTCTCTTTTGGAGAGTGACGTCTCTACTTTCTTAAGAGTCACTGGTAGCTCTTCTTAATTCAGACTACTTACGTGTTCTCTTTTGGCTAAAGATTAAAAAATCTTTATATGTCCTGAGTATTTAGTACCAATCAGGGGTGGCAATGCTATGATGAAATTAAAAAAAAAATTGATTTCACTGTAATTCACGTAGGAATTCGGTTCTTTTAGATCAAAAAAGAATGACGTGTCGATTCAAAGGAATCGTGGCAGGATCGCCAAAATTTATGTGACGTTCTAGGCACGTAAAATATAACTAAACAATTAATTTCAATGTCTGCTATGGATCTGTAATTCCATACAGTGACTTTATTTGAGTAGATGAGAAATATATTTTACATCCTTGCCGTAGCGAAGGTAAACATACAACTGATATATCCCTTAGGGCTGTAGGGTAGACCCTGTTCCAACACGACTATCGGTGGATTAGACCGAAGGGGCCCTTGCTATTCTAACATAGAAAAGTATCTATCCTTAGAAACCTATGGAAGACCGCACTCCGTTAAATCATAAACATGAAGAGTGTAATGTAAGCGACATTCAAAAAATGGCGCATAAAATTAAAAAAGCTTAGTTTGTGACATGAATGACATACGGAGGGTCCAGGGACAGTGTGGCAGACGAGTGTACCACGCGCTGATTAACTGCGCATTGCTAGTTCTCCTGTATAAGGAATGCGGTCTTCCATAGGTTTCTAAGGATAGATACTTTTCTATGTTAGAATAGCAAGGACCCCTTCGGTCCCCTCCAACGATAGTCGTGGTGGAACAAGGCCTACCCTACAGCCCTAAGAGATGTGTCAATTGTAAGTTTACCTTCGCTACGGCAAGGCTGTAAAATATATTCCTCATCTACTTAAATAAAGTTACTGTATGGATTTACGGATCCATAACAGACATTGAAATTTCATGATTAGTTATAAGATTATATGATCTCTACGTGAAAAATACACGATACGGATTTATACAGATTTTTTTGCGTTTACCCCCATCCCTTCGCTATAGTAATACACGGATTTATAGCTCCAGCGACGCGACAACAGTGGACATGGATCTACAAGTGTAGCCAGCACGTCAGCCACACGTGATCCCGACATCACGGCATCGTTAACGCTAAGATCACGAAAACAAGTTCGTAAACGTTAGAGCTAATAAACTCGAGCTTCGTAAGCAGATGCTGGAATGAAAAATTGCCAGTAGTGGCTCTTTATACTTAGAGATTCACAGTTCTCTATTTTTATATTTAAAGATGTATATCCATTTTTGAACAAATAGATATGAGTTTTTAGCCAAGTAGTTTAATTTGATATGAAATGTAGGAAAATAAATGTAATTCCGAATAATAATGAAGTTCCTATCATAAAAACTCGCACTTAATAGTTTACAGTTAAGAAGAGTTCAAAACATTCAATATCTTATCTGCTTTAATATATAATGGTCGAATCAAATCATGCATCTGCTCAGGACGACGATTCCGTGGCAAATGGATCGTTTTCTCCACCAAGTATGGAGACGTTGGTTTTTATTACGCCATAGGGTCTCAGACTAAACAATGACGTATCAATGAGTCGCCGGCGATGGCTTCTCCGTCTCATATATTCGGGAATTCCTGGCCAGCATTTGGCCACTTGCTCAAAAGACAAAAAAAGAAGTGTTTTCTGTGTCTTCACAGAAAGAATACTTTCTAACAAATTGCTGAAATTTTTAACTAAAAAAGATGTACTTTTAACAAAATAGTCGTATGTTTTACTAAAAAAGATGAAATTTCAACCAAAAATAAAATAGTTAAATTTTAAGTAAAAAAAATTAATTTGAAATTAAATTGCAATTACTTTTTAACAAAATCATAGAATTCTAATCAAAATAATTTATACCAAATACTTTAATTTTATTCCAAAGTAGAATATCAAAATCAAAAAGGCCTATTTACTGTAGAGCAGTTAAATTTTATACACAAAAGTTCAAATGTTCAACCAAAATTTTATTTTTTACCTAATGGTTAAAAATTTAACTTAAATGGTTAATTTTTCAACTATGATATAATAATTTTAAAATAAATAGTGCATTTTTCAACGACATTTGTCAAATTTTTATATAAATAGTTTAATTTTCAACCAAATAGTTGAATTTTCTAGAAATTGTTGAGTTAAAACGCGAAAAAGAATAAATGCCTACAAAATAGTTGAACTTTCTAACCATAAATATTAATTCTCAATGAAATAGTTAAATCCTCACTAAAAGCAGATTTATTTTTAACAACAAACGCAAATTCTATCAAAAAGATTATTTTTTTAAACAAGAATATTAATTTTTTACAAAATAAAAAGATTCAACAAAATTTTTGGATTTTAAACCAAATAGTTGTAGTTTCAACTAAACAAAGCCTTATTTTCAAGCAAATAGTTCAATTTCCAGCTATTATATGTATTGAAAAACAATTTATCATTAATTATAGCATTTCTTTACATTATTTTAGCGAACTTAAAATGATTATAAAGTCATATGACAAATGGAAGCCCTGTTAAAGATAATGGTAGATCCACAAAAGACGACATCTGCTCAAGCACAAAGGCGCTATTCGTAATAAACTTAACAAATACATTTGTTATTCTATAATTATTTCAACGAAAAAACGATGAGTTAGTATTTGTTAGGAGTTGAAAAATTGAGTATAAGTAACAGGCGTTTATCGTGCCACTTCATACGAAATTCTTGAAAAAGTCCGTTTCTGTTCTCTATCATTGTGTCTGCTAAGACAGAATGAAGATTCACACTGAAATTTTATTCCTTGTGTTAGTCTGTTTCCTGCATATTGAAAGTAAGTAAAACATAATATTAAAATTATGATGCATTATAATTATTAAATTTATGTTTCAAACGTGTTTACTGAAGAGCCTTTAATTATAATTATTCGTTTTTAAAGTGTCTAGCTTTAACATTAAAATTTTTCTAAATCCAACGTTATATTAGACAAAGCTTCCATTTATTATAATATATACCAAACGTATAGTATTTCTAAATTTTTCGTAAGGCTAACCTATTTGCAGCTCGTTCACGGATCGAGCACCAGGGCATATTCGAAGTTCAAATTTCCTTAAACCGATTTTCGATACAAAAAAATTTGAAGAAATGAAAAGTGCCGTTAGCGCCCTAATTATGTTTTTTCTTCAGCACAAATTGTACCCATTTTCAAACTTTAATCCCAAATGAAAAATACTGTAAAGGAACTTTGGAGGATCCCGGACATGTGGCCTGAAACGCCCAGAAAGTTGGTCAAAACCTGAAGACTGAATTTTTCGCCGATGAAATTTCCCACTTGGGGGTCAAATTTAAAGTTCGATTTTCCAAAAACAAAATGGCGGCTACAAAATAGCGGACACTTTTTCAAGATTGTTATCAGATTTGCATGAAACTTGGTGTATGTAGGTTTTTAGGCTCGCTGAATCCAAACTTGAAGTCGGATTTGAAAATTTTCATTCAATTCGAATGACACTTAGGATACATATGTTTTTGGGATCGCTGATTTCAAATTTAAAGTCAGATTTTCATAAACAAAATGGCGGCGCGAAACAGTAGTCCCGCGCTCGCCTCTTACTTGGCCAGTCAATTTGTCCCGTTCTCTAGCGTCAGGGGCGGGCGGCGCGACCACACACAAATAAATCGAGTGCATCGAGAATCGTAGAAAATCGCACCTGAATTTTCATTTTCCAGATAGTAAGACCTTTACTTGAATTATGAACAATTGTTACACGAAGTAAATTGTTAAAACATATTACTAACCTTCAGGTGCCTTCTCCTTTTTCTTATGGAGGTTTTTTGTACATTTGACAATTTCTGTGTGCACTTTGAATGTTGTTTTTCTCGTTCCTTGTAGCACGTTGAACGGAGCAGGATATAACAAGGGCGACTTTCAGATGCTACTACGCGTCTCGTAGGCACCCCATCGGTTTGCTATTCGAGAAATAAATGCGATAAATTTACCGACTACCACATACAAAATCTCTCGGAAAATTTTTTGTTGTGGTTTTGACCAACTTTTTGGGCGTTTCAGAATGTAATGTAGTCGTCCCAAAATGGAGGTTAAGTTTGTTAAGCAGATATTTTGAACTAAAATTAAAAATTTTAAAGCATTTTTAAATTTTTAATTTTTTGTGTCAATTTTAAAAAATTGCTATTAAAGTTTGTTATAGATGGCTGGAAAATTTATAAATTATCCAAATAAAATTTTTTAGTTTAATGAAAATTAAGAAGGTTATATACTTTTAAAAATGTTTAAATAATAGAAGAAAAATGTGCCTTCGATAATACTTAGCCTTCGATTGTTTAAAAATTAAGAAAAATTTCGAGTTTAAATAAGTGAGTACAAAGTTTTAAGCACCAAATCTTCGTGAATTAATGTCAATTTCTTATCATAAAATTAGATGCAGCTGGAATTAGAGGATTTCGCAGAGTGCGACCTAACAGGATTCTCGTACAAATGGAGGACGGCTTTTTTTATTATGGAGATATCGTGTCCGCGATGGATATACGAGGGTGGATTGATAAGTTTCCGGCCTGACCAAGAAAAACAACGTTTTTAAGAATTTTTTTTTTTATTTCTCAACATAATCTCCTCCAAGGCT
>NC_046657.1:12921568-12929376 GCF_010883055.1 Belonocnema kinseyi | reverse complement strand
GCTATCTAAGGATGGTACTATAGAACGCCACCTCAAGGTAGGCCTAGTGGCGCCATCTCTTGGTCAGGCCGGAAACTTATCAATCCACCCTCGTACATATGCGACGGTACCTGGAAGGTGAAGGGTTCAATCACTACTACTATTTTTTACGAACGCGGGATGGCCTTTATTATGCTTCAGCCCTCCACCGCGAAGGTATAGATCCAAATAATCCTCATTACTATGAATTGCGTTATCCAAGGAACTGTTATTCGAAAATACGCGTAGAAAATGAACGATTCGACCGAGTTTATACAGCGGCCAATTTTGAACTGCTTCGTGGTAACGGAGAAAACTATTTTCCAGGCGGCAACTATATTTACATAATAGTTCCAGACAAGGACGTGTATAAATCAGTCTTACGACAGCTGTAAGCATAATGAGAGCTATGTTCTTGTTCCGCAATAATATGCATAAGCCGAAAGAATAATAATTGGGCATATGGGCCATTATAAAAATATTTGTATTATTCGACTTCGGATTAAATAGAAAAAATGTATTTTAGAACAACATGAAAATTCTTTCTTCTGTTCATATTAGGCATAATAAGCGTAAAATTAACGATTTGCAAGATTAAAATGTAGGCTCTCATTTTATGAATATAATTTCTTTCCTTTAACTACAATCTTCTGATATTAAACATTCAAAATCAGATCTACTTCTCTAGGCTTAAAATATTCAAAATTAACATTTAATTGTTATTCTTTCGTATCCTACATAACAAAATAAATACATAATTACCAAAATAAAATTTTTGTCTCATTGACTTTTTCGCTCCAATAGTTTTTATATAATATTTACAGAAGCGGAATGCAGTTTGATATTATGTCAGAGATTTCAAGGGATTCTAAGAAGTTGAAAATACACTGAGCCCGGGAAATATGGCCTGCAGAGTTAGTTCTTCCGAGAATTGACACGGTGCAGCGGGGATGGGTGAAAGAAGATTGGGGAGGGGGGCATACTCACTCACGCTTGTCTGTTTACATTCGGAGTGGACCTTTGTCCTAGGAGGACCGTTAAAGGTGTTAGTGTATATTCAATTTTTACAAGGGACTTCACAGAATGTTAAAGGATTTTGATAGGATTTCAATACGTCCCAGGATTTTTCATCTGATATAAATATTTCATCAGATTATCAAGCTTTTGGCTAAACTTTAATAGTGACTAAAAAACCTTTTTTTAATTTAAAATTTAACTATTGTACTTAAATTGTCTTGAATTATTTTTCTAACTGAAAATTAAACTATTCCTTGTTTGGTGTAACATCAAACTTTTCCAAATGAAAATTAAACTATTTGTTTGAACATTTCTTTACTTTTTTGGAACCTTTTCTTTATTAGCATATTATTCTTCCCAGTAAATAATTCACATTTTTTGTCAAAAATTTAACTATTAAAGTAAAAACTTCATGAGGAATTGAAACATTTGGTTAAAAATGCATTCAATTTTCTAGGAAATTAATCTTTTTGTTTCAAAAATAATTTCTTTGATTGAAAATTGGTTTTTTATTGAAAATTAATTTTTGTAACTAAAAATTTAACTAAACAATCTATCAAAAATTTTGGCATAGCAATTTAATTTTTTTCGTTCAAAATTCATCTTTTTCATTTAACATTTCCTTATTTCGTTGAAATTTTATTCTATTTGATTAGAAACGTATTCCTCGAACTTAAAATTAAACTATTTAATTTTTAAATAGATTTGTTGCTTTTAATATGATTCCGTATAATAAAAATGAGGTCCTTCTGATTTTCAATCCTGTGTAATACTGTGAATCTTGCCGAAGTTTATATACAGTTTTATATTTTTTTTTACTCGGCCTTTGATTTCCCAGTGCCCCACGATAGATACTAGTTACACATGATTGACCAGTCAAGTTTGTTTTTTCAAAGAAACCAACTCATATACCTTCCTTCCTCGTGCCTCCTGCTAACTTCATTTATCTACAATCCATTCGTTCTAAAATACCTTTTTCTTTCCTCATCCATCTTTGCACCACTACGTCTGTTCTCCTTCTCCCACCAACACTCTCTAACCAACTTAATTCCCCCCTCTTCCAAAAATTTCTCCTCATATTTACACAATAGACTCCCTGTTATAATTCCTAAACTCGTTCTTCCTGTCTCCCTCCTGATAATATAGTGCGGCGTATTCCTTGCCAACTTTAGTGTCCACTTTAAATACCTCTCCTGTATCCTATTTACCTCCTCACTTACATTCCAACCCCACACCTCCAATCCGTAAAATAAGACACTTATCACTAACAAATCAAACAATTTCATTCTCCTCTCAAAATCATCTGCGAACCTCTCCCCCAGCCCCCACACCTGCCCCATCACCACATCTGCCCTTCTCACCCTCTCTTTTATATGACCATCCACTCCCCCATTCCTTCGAAACAGGAAGCCCAAATACACAAACTCTTTCACCTCCTGTACCGCTTTTCCCTTCCAATTTCACTCCTCTCCCCTATCTCTCCCACCTCCCTTCCTGAACAAAATAACCTTCGACTTGTCCGCATTTAACTATAGCCTATTTTTGTCCAAATATCTTCTCAACTTCTTCATAATCTCCTTTAAAGCCTCTTCGCTCTTTGCCAGCAGCATTATGTCATCTGCATATGCTAATGACCATAACCTGACTCTTCCTATCCTAACTCCTCCTACCACTCCGGCCGCTAGCTTACTTTCCATATACGCGATTAAAATTGTAAAAAGCGTTGGGCTAAGTGGGCACCCTTGCCTCAACCCCTATCCATTCAGAATTCCTCAGAGATTCCCTTCCCACCTCTCATCCTATCTATCGTTACCTCATATACCTCCCTTATCCTTTCGATCACGACACTCTTTACTCCTCTCCTTCCATTGCCTCCCACAACCTCCACCACGTGTTGCAAGACGTAAATATTGTCAATAGTACTCCTTCTCTCTCTAAAACCCGCCTGCTTCTCCTGCAATATTCGTTTCCCCTCAACATCCTTGCGCAGCCTATCTGCTACCACCATCGCGTATATTTTGTACGCAGTATTCATGAGCGTAATTCCTCTATGATTTTCCTGCCTCTCTCTATCCCCTTTTTTATACAGTGGTACGATCAACCCCTCCCTCCACCCTCTTGGAAAGCCCTCTCCCCTTCATAATTCTTTCACTACCCTGTTCAGCGTCTGTCTTAACTCTTGTGTGCCAAGCAGACACGCTTCGTTCTCTACCCCGTCCATCCCTGCTGCCTTAGAATTTTACAATTTTCCTGTC
The DNA here is from genome assembly GCF_010883055.1 of Belonocnema kinseyi. Taxonomy (NCBI): domain Eukaryota; kingdom Metazoa; phylum Arthropoda; class Insecta; order Hymenoptera; family Cynipidae; genus Belonocnema; species Belonocnema kinseyi. The sequence continues at coordinate 12,926,086 of NC_046657.1, read as the reverse complement.
TGCTTCTCTATCTCCTCGTCGTTCAGCTCCTCTCCATCTACCTCCCTAGTTCTTCTAATCCCATCATCACTCTTTCGTGTATCTGACCCTGAAATGAATCCTTAAAAAATTTCCTCCATTCATCGCTCCCTATCTTCTCATGTATCCCCACCCTACATTTCCTGAGCCTATTAATTATCTTACACGCGTCTCTTTCTCTCTTAACACTTCTCAACTCCTCTTCCAGCTCTTTTACTTTCTTCTTACACATCGCCCTAAAACTCCGTCCTCATTTCTACGTACTCCTCCCTTTTCGCGGTTCCTTCCTTCCACATCCTGTACTTCTTTTTCACCTTTCTCTTCATCATTTTACATTCCCTATCCCACCACGGCTTTACCATTCCTTTCTTCTCCTTCCTAAATACCTTCTTTTGCACACAACCCTCACTTTCTCTTGCAGATCCTCCCCTATCTCATCCACCGACTACCCCTCAAAGCTTTCATTCCCCAACTGCTCCTGATACTTTTCTATCGGCTCTCTTGTCCATGACACCCTCTCCCCTAACGACCCTTCTTCCCCAACCTGCCTTTGGCCAGCCTCCCCCTGTATCCACAGACTTAATGGCTAATGGTCTGATTTCACCCTACCTTCCACCGCGAATTTCTCTATCTCCTCCCACCCTTGCATATTCATAATCACATAATTTATCACCGATACACCCCTCCTACTCACATACGTGTATTCTCCCACTTCGTCCCTTTTTACCATACCATTCGTCACCGCTCACCCTTTATCCTCCATCAAGTCCCTTAGAATCTCCCCTTGTTTATTTATTATCTTATCCTTTGATTTTCTTTCAAAGCTCTCCCCTTCCTGGTACAGGCCCCCTTCTCGCCCAATTCTCGCATTAAACTCTTAGCCAATTACCACCAAACCCTCATTACTCTCTCCTAGTAAGTTTTCTATCCTTTCTCTAATCCGTTCCATTCCATCCTTATTGTACATAGTCACAAACTTATACATCGCCCCTCCTATCTTTACAACCCTTATTTGCACGCTCTCCCCCTCTCTCTCTCCATGAACTTCTTCCTCTAATCCATGCCTAACCCCTGTTATAATTTCCCTACTAGCCCTTCCTTTCCTTTTTACTTTGACCGCCTCCTGTAGCCTCCACCCATTCTATCCCATTCGTTTCTCTCTACCAACGTATCTACCAGTCCAATCACATCAAATTCCTGAATATACCTCCAGAAATCCCCATATTTCTTCTTTACCCCTGCTACGTTCCAGTACAACATCTTTAACACTCCTCCACCCTGCTTTATTCCCACCCCCTACTTTCCTCGAAATAAATTCCCCTGCACTTCCCTTAATACCTCCTTCTCCTCGTCCCATATCCACATTTTCTTGTCTATTTTTATTTTCCGATACCCTACCTTCGCCGCTCTCCCTAGGCTCGTCTCCATCCTAGCCCTGTCATTTAGCATTCTCTGAACATCCCTGTCCCTCCTCGTCAAATCTTGATCGATAAAAGCCCGACTGTCCTTTATCATATTTTCTTACGCATTACCCCCAATTTTTCTTCCCAACTCTCCAATTCCATCACCGCCACTTTATTCTCCATTTTCCCCTCCATCCTAACTTACCAAACCTTGCCTTTAATTCACCCTATGCCCTGTAGCAGCGCTTCCACCCCCTTTCTTTCTTCCCCGCTCTTTAGCTTCAATACTCTTATCACTATATTATTTCTCCTATCTGCCTTCTCTTTTCTCTCTATCCTCAACTCCATTGCCCTTATCCTTTCCCTATCCGCTCTCTCCTCCTTTTGATTCCTACGCTCTCCCACTTTTTCTTCTATCGTGATCTCTACTTTCTCTCAAAAACCTTGCTTCTCGCCTTCCCCCATGTCAACTGCTTCCATTCCCGACCTGCCCTCCACCTTCCCCAGCCTTTTTTCCGCCCTTTCCTTCCATACCCTAATATCTTCTTTCATCTCCTTTATTTTATCCTCTTTTTCCTTCTTCACTGACACCAAATCCATCTTCAATCCTTCTATTTTTCCCCACAGCTCTTTTACTTCCTTTTCCCATCTCTAATCTCGTACCCTCAGATCCTCCCTCATACTTTTCATCTGCTCCATAGCCCCCCTCACGTCCTCCCTTAACCCTCTGATTTCACTAACTATCACCCCGACAGCCTCCTCCGTCTGCCCCTCAATTTTTATATGGGGAGAGGGGTAAACTACGTGTTCTTACGCTTTTTTTAAAGAGACTCTCTTGAGCGCTTTTCTCCAGACTCTCTTTGCTTTCCCTTTTCCTCTTTAAGAGATCCTCCCCCTCACTTGCACACTAGGCCACGCACAACTGGCCGTTCAGACAACTGGCCCCTTCAGACACCCTTTTCTCACCACTTACACCCCCCATCACTACAAGAACCACCCTTGTCCGCCAAGCAGGCCCAAAATCCTAAACACAAAACTATCCTGCTCCCTTGCAAACCTAACCTCACTTTCTCTATTTAGCCAAATCCCACCCCCCAACTACAATTTAAATTAATTTTTCTCTTCCCAAAGAACCCCTCACAGCCGTGCCCATCTACTAGACTTCCACACTCACACTCTACTCACACCTTCCACAAAAACTTTGTAAAAACATCTCACCGCCTGTCACTGGACACTTTCTCACTATCGCCACCAACATGCAAGTCCATTAATTTTTAACGTAAGTAAATGAATTTTCAACGAAATTGTTGATTTTTGAAATTAACAAGACGAATGATCTACAACTTAGTTAAGTTTATAAACAAGTAAATGAATTTTCTACAAAACAGTTTAATTTGCCGCCCAAAAAAAAGAACTTTCGACAAAAAATAAATTAATTTTCTACAAAAGATTTTAATTTTTTTACCAAACTGTTGAATATTCAAACCAAGAAGACATACTTTCAGCAAAAAGGTTCCTTTTTAACCAAGAGAAATTAATTTTTTACAAAATCTTGCGCGAGCAATACTAACAATGTGAAACCCAATATGATTTCAACGAAAGTGCAAAAACCCATGTAAAATAAATGTAAATAAAATAATTTCGAGACCAATCAGGTCATGACCCGAAAACCGGACTTATTGACCCTCCTCCTTTTAGTGATACTAGAATACCCGCGCGCTTCACGCGCGGAGTTCTAGTCCTGTTTTAGATACTGGTCATTCAATTTAGCTTATTTCAAATTTCGCAAAGCAATTAGTAATATATTCTGATTCTTAGATGATTTACATGTATTTATATTCCTTCCAGAGATTTTTAATGATTGTTTGAAAACAGTTCTTCTGTTTATAAATTTTATTTTTATCAACAGTCATTTTTATGTTTTATTCTGCGTGTATATAGACATATAATATATATTTTCAGAGGTTTTTTAATGCAAATTTTGAAATAAATATGTAAAACTTTGTTAACAATACAAAATGATATTAAATACAAATTTCACAGATAATTCTTTTTTGTAATTCAGACAGAATCTCACTTCTTTCAAGTATGTTAATGACTTAGAAAATATTTCCTGGTAAACGTAATTTTTATTTGGTTTTTTTCTCCCGATTTGTTATGATTAATGTAAACTTTTAATGCTTCCCCTAAGCGAACCTTTATAATGCGACAAACAATTGTCCATGGTTGAAAACATCTTTCCTAAAATCAATACTAATCACATCAAAAGTCTGACCTTGAGATTTATTTATGGTCATGGCGAATACCAATTTTATTGGAAATTGTCTCCTTCTGAATGAGAACGGGTGAATGTTTTCGCAGTGCAAAGTTTGTCTACTCAAATAAATAATTTCTCCAATCTTGCTTCCTGTCAAAATTTGGCATTTAATGCATTGTCCTTAATGTCAAGAATGAGCAATCTCGTTCCATTGCAAAGACCTTCACTGATACTCATGTTTCTTGTAAGTATCACGACTATGTAATTCCTGAGTCGCAATTCATGAGGTGGCAGACTTGGAGGATTTAGGGAATTTAAATACTTTGTTAATACAGCTTCATGATTTAAATACCCTTATCATTAGTTATTTCTGTACTGTCTATGCTGGTGTAAATTTTTTCGGTCTCTGCATCGAGAAGGTCCAACACTTTTTTGTTGACATCATGGACATCTATATTCCTTGCTGAAATTATGGTGTAATTTGCTGCTGCAGTAAACATTTTTCTCTCGATCAAAGTTTTGTATGTATCTCTATCAATATCAGAATCAACTGCAGGAATACATTTTTCCGGAATTTGAATAGTTTTACTCTTGAATTCGGTTTTATATTCGAAGATGAATCAGTAAACAGAGGTACTGGCACACCTAGAGTTTTATTAACCGTTTTTTGTTCAGGAACAAAAGTTGTTGCAATACTAGTGAAACCCTCCTGGTTAATCAATACAAAAACATGTTCTGCGCGATTTACAGTCTGTCAAGTTAAAGCGTGGGTGGCTTTACTCGCAGTCGGTAAGGTGTATCGACATGATTTTGGTGTCAAAATATTAAGAAGAGCTCCCT
>NC_046657.1:12919144-12921468 GCF_010883055.1 Belonocnema kinseyi | reverse complement strand
GAGAAATGTATCAGCCTTGGAGGAGATTATGTTGAGAAATAAAAAAAAAAAATTCTTAAAAACGTTGTTTTTCTTGGTCAGGCCGGAAACTTATCAATCGACCCTCGTAGAAGTCTCATTATCCTTTCCACACAGGCGATAGATCCACTCGGTCTGATGTCCCTGGGTCAGCCAAATTTTAATATATTCAGTGACCAACCTAATGGAAATGCCTGCGACTGGCTCAGGTTCAGTAAAATTCTCTTTTACTGATAGCTTTGCTAGGATATCCGTTATCTTATTGCCCTTCCTTCTGCTGTGTCCAGGGATCCAAAGCAGAGTGAGTCGGTTATCTGTCGCCAGCTTATCTCGTGCCTCAATGTTGTCCCAAACTAGTAGCGACATAGTCGTTCTTCATTCAGGGCCATGAGAGCAGCCCTGCTGTCTGAGCTTTGCCTTGTAGGCGCACTGGAGCATGGCCGTAATCACAGATTGTAGAACTGTGGCGTAGGACCCCATCGCAATTAAAACTTCCATTTCTTCTACGATATACTCCGGCACCTGTATTCTCTTTTTTCCTGGAGCCATTTGTAAACCAGTTGTCTCCATCCATGGGCAGGTGTGCCTCACTTTTAAGCTATTCCTCTTACGTGGGTAGGCTGACTCGATACTTCTTGTCGAAGAGGTAGTGACGAGTGGACATTTTGTGTCTGGTTATGTTCAGTGTTGGCCTTCTCGCAATGTCGATTTATATCCGCAATACTGCCGAGATACTGCTATCGTTTACCATATTTAATCTTCAGGCTGCCTTCGCAGTCACGGCACTGATGATAAGATGGAGGGGCTCCAAACCTATTAGTGCCCCCAGAGCCATAGTGGTCGCAGGATCGCTCTGTAGATCCACATAAGTGCCTTCGGTTTCAAGCGCTAGCTTTTCCCTATGGCTCTCCTACAGAGTCAAAGGATCGCTACTGGCTTTTTACAATTGGTTTCCAGGTGCTCGTTCCAAGACTGGTAGCCCTGAATCATGAGCAGATAAAGCAATTCATCCACTAGCAGGCACCACAGCAAGGTTGATAAAATACCTTCCTGTGGACATCCCGAGTCCAAAGGTCCACATAAGGTGGTATCGCCCTTAGTCATAGTTAGGTTCCTGTTGGCCAACATGTTGCAGATCCATTCCACTACTGCAAGAGGCATACCGGTTGCGAGGCATATCTGCTTTAGTTCTCCTTCGATTAGGTCAACTGCTGTGCTTATGGCCATCTCAGTTGAGTGACCAGCCCTATAGGCATGTTGTGCTTATGAATTTGATTACTTTACAAGCCTGATCGCGGATATATCCGCCCATAAGTCTTTTCACTACTTTTAGTAGAAATGATGTGAGGTAAATGGGACAGAAATCCTTAGTTGAAGTGTAGCACATCCTGCCCACTTTCGGAATGAAAACTACTCTCGTACCCCTTCATGCCGTCGGAATGTTACCTAAAGTCATACTAGCCTCAGAAAGTCTTGCAATCGGCCCAATGATGATGTGACTAACCCTCTGTAAAAAGGCTGGATATATACCATCCGGACTAAGAAACTTGTAAGGGCTATAGAACTTCAGAACCCACCTGACCCTGGCTGAGGTAACAATCACGTTGGATATCCGCCGCTTTGGGCCATGTTCTGCCACAGGCGACTTTCATTGCCTCGGAGGTGCCGTCCCCCTTTCCCCTAATTTTGTGAAGCCCGGAAAATTTGCCTTGATCAGGTGGGCTAAGGTATCCCTGTCAGACTCTGAGTACTTTCCGTCGAACAATTTCAGAGTGCCGAGAATAGAATCCGGATTTCGAGAAAGCATTTTATCCAGTTTAGCCACCTTTGCGTCTTTCTCGATGTCAGTGCAAAAGTTGGTCCAGCTCTCATGCTTTGCCTTGCGCATTGCACTCCTATATTCATTCCTCATTGTCATAAATGAGGTCCATGGTTTTTCCGTTTTGCGAGTACTGGCACGTCTGAACCTCTCTCTGGTCTCCCTGCGATGCTCTTAGAGTTTCCCATTCCACCAGTGTGTCTCTCGAGCCTTTCGGACTCTTGAAGGTCGACAATTAATTTCATAAGTGGATTTGATGGTTTCCGTGAAAATATCGACCGGCATCTCTAGGGTATCCACGTCTCTAATTGACCTGGGCACCTCTGAGAGTGCATTTCTCAGTTTCGTGAAAACTGACCCCAGTCCGTTCTTCTTGGATTACTGGCATGAGTTCCGTATACGCTTCGCGCTTCGAGGCTGTGTTCCTTTGTTCCCACCCAAAAGGTCCCAAATTGTCTCACAATCAAGCTGCAAAGTACATGGGAAA
>NC_046657.1:12905396-12919044 GCF_010883055.1 Belonocnema kinseyi | reverse complement strand
GCTATCTAAGGATGGTACTATAGAACGCCACCTCAAGGTAGGCCTAGTGGCGCCATCTCTTGGTCAGGCCGGAAACTTATCAATCCACCCTCGTATTTACATCCTTTGTCACTGCCTTGCGATTACGGGGAAACGTTTAATACTCACAGGCAATTGCTGCCTAAGGCTTATAAAGCGATGCAACGGGATCACCCGAACGTCAGGGGTTGTCAGGGTCTCAAACCGCATGAATAATAATTAAAAATGGTAACGTATAACGTACCCTGAAACTGTTAAAAGGAACAAAAAATATATACATGCTATACGTACTTCATTAAAAAAATTTTTCTCAATGTTTCTAGCCAAAGTTTTTTTGCAGTATTTAGGATAACAGAGGCTGCAGATAATTCGGCGATCATTCAACATACCGAACTCTCTCTTTCGGTCCCCATGTTTTCCGCCTTCCTGGAACTACTGTTCGTTTCCTCGTAAACATCAGCATCGTGCACGCGAAGATTACCCAATAACATGTAAAATAACTGTCTTATTAAGCATATATTATAACTGATAATATATTAATTTCTCAGCTACCTCCTTTTAAAATATCAACAAAAATTCCAAACTGAACTTCGAGTACGCTGCCTGACAGAACAGTCAACGCGGCGCAATAGCTAACAGCGCGGGCAGACGTCGAGTACTTTTTTCAAATATGAATATCTCAGTCAATTTCCAACGAATGGATATCAGATTTTCCAAAAAACTCTATTCAACATTTTTGAATGAATGGTTCACTTAAATATCGAATATAGTAAATTATCATATATATATATATATATATATATATATATATAAATTGTAATGATATAATATTATTAAATAATAAGCGACTTTTAACTTTTCCATAAATTGTTAGGCATCACTGTCGTATTTTGAATTAGTCCTGAGTAAGTCCTTATTCTCTAAAATTTTATATTGCCTATAAATTAATGTTTTTAGTATAAAACTTTTCTTGTTCTGAGACGCTTGGGCAATACTTTTCTGCATATTTCAACATCTGGCTGGCTCTTGCGCTCGGCGGCTCAATTAAAGTATCTACTTACATTATTTAATTCAGGCTGTGGACCCACAATGCTTTGTAGATGAAGGATCATAGACGCCATCTGGCGTACAATCTGATCCCTCACACAAGATAACTCATGACGTCACATTCCTTCCAGATTGTTTTTAGATAATTAACTTAAGAAAGTAAATGAGATAAAGAAAGCAATAAAAACAAACCTAAAATTATAGATAATTATTAGAATTATTATTTATGAATTTTTATTTGAACCACATTGAAATAACCTCAAAGCTGATTCAAGCCTTCCAACGGGTCGTGGACAGCGGAAGCAACGCTGCGCCATCCAGCGTATACCCCGAGCGGGATCCGACTTATAATACTTCGGAGTCGCCTAATGAGTCGCCATAGCCTGATATAATTGAACTTGAAATGATTCTAAAGTTATTTAAAAAATGGAAACCATGTCAAAGATAATTTTGTATCAAAAAAGAACACTTCAGCTCAAGGACAAAGGTTTTATGTGTAATAAATTTAACAAATACATTTCTTATACTATATTTGCTTTAACGAATACACAATGAGCTCATAATTGGTAGAAATTACAAAAATATGCGTAAACAGCAGTCGCTTATCGTACCATTTTATACGTAATTCTTCAAAAAATTTGTTTCTGTTCTCTATCATTGTGTCTGCCGAGAGAGAATGAAAATGTATACTGAAGTTATATTTCTTGCGTTTGCATTTTTTCTGAAATTTCAAAGTAAGTGTAATATAATATTAAAATTATTAGGTATTATTAATATGACATTTATGTTTTCAAATGTTTTCACTTACATACAAGCTGTTAGTTAGAAACCAGAAAATATTTAAAGTTGAAACTTTGAAAACCGATTTTTGATACACACGGATTTGAAGAAATGGAAAGTGCTGCTAACGCACGTATTACGTTTTTTCTTAAATAATAAAATAAAGCCATTTCTAAACTATAATCCAACTGAATGATCTGGTTCAGGATCCTCGGAAGATCATGGACATTTTCTTGGGCAAGAATCTGCACATGAACCTTTAAGGATGATTTGATGGTTTCTGTGCAGGAATTTGACGAAGGAAACCATACGTGATCCTTCAAGGGAACCTGCACCCACAAAGGAACCTTTGAATGATTCTGTACATATTGCTTCACAGAGTGAATTGATACGCGAGTTCATGTACAATGTAAGCTTGATCTTCAAGGGAATAAAATAAAAGCAACTTTATAGCTGTAGGCGACATGAGTTCCCCTGCCGGCTTTCCGTAAAGGACTCGAAATGTGTTTCTGTACCGGATCCCGCGGCTTAATTTACTCTGAAAAGATACTCTGTACAGACACCTATACCTGATCATGTTCAGGAACATGTCCAGGATGCTCAAAGGTTCCTGTACTAGAATATTTAGCGGGGATGTCATCACATAGAGCCAGTAGCATCGTCCTCTTGCCTGTTTTGTTTTGAGCAAACTGAACATCTTCTTCAAACAAATGGGTACATTAGGCTGAGCAGGAGAAGCGAAATTTTCAAAAAATCCAGAGCTGATGTATGTGGAAAAGTAGTACACAAGGATCACGAAAAGTATAAATAAATTGAAATCGAATAATAATCGCTTCTACTTTTGCATCAGAAGAATGTTAATAAGGAAATTGTTGTTTGGGTAATTTCAAAATTTTCATAGACCATTTTTTGAGTTATAAGGAAATCATAACCGTATAATTCCATTTTTGAAGCTTTTTACTTGGCCATGCTTAGGATATGATATGCATAGACTAAAAGGCGCCAACATGGTTAGCAATTCCTATATTGAGTTTAATACAAACGTATTGGAATAGTTTTTCAGGTACGTATATTAAATTTGAGATACCACAAAAGTTGAAAGGTCAAACATATAGATAGCCTGAGAAATGTTCAATAGTTATCTAAGTTAAATATATATAACCAACCTTACGATCGGAAATGAGTTTAGGAGAAAAAGAGGATCGAAATGAAAACAAGGCGAACAAGTAGCAAAAGGGCTCTCGTACTTACAAGTACACGGCACAATGGGGATTTTGTTATTCGACAAGGGAAAGTCTTTCTTATTAAGAATCAATAACAACTTTATTTCAATTATTTTAAAGCTTAATGGTAAAGAACTAAATTAGTTAGTGTAACCAAATTAACTTACCTTTTCACTCAAACAGGCAACTGGCAACTCACTGTAAGCACTTCTCAGCTGACATATCAGGGCCGATAGCGTCGCGCGACGCATACGCCAGGGCTTAGTTTTAATAGACATAGGTATTATCTTAGTTTTCATATACGTATGATAACTAGGGGAGAAACTGTAACTGAAATTTTTTATTCTTTACTTATAAATTAAATCCAAGAAAATTATTGATTAGAAACGACTTTAAATTTGAAAAAAGTTTACCTTTAATTTTAAAAAGTGTTTAATACGGAACGCCCAATTGAAAAATGTTAAAGTTTTAGTGTCACAAACCTAAAATTGCTTCAAAATTATGTCATTTTCAAACTTTAAAAATGTATTGATTTATTCTTACGGCAAGAGCTGTTTTTTGCACTGTTCTAGAGGAGACTTTAATGTTTTAATTTCAAGCTTAATTATAATAATTCATGTATAAGATGTTTTTATTTTAAACGTTCAAATATTTAGGATCTAATTTTATAAAAGCTTTATTAGAAAGTTATTAAATTTAAAACTTTTTAAAGTCAAAATTTACCATTTTCAATATATTTTACTTATAAGCTTCTAAATTCTTAATAATATAAGAAAAATATATTAGGATTAAACATTTTAATCTCATGTTGCTTAGGTTAATGTTTAGTATAGCAGTATCTATTTTTAGTATACCAATATTGCTTTCTAGCAATGGGCTTGTAAAACGACTATATTTGTGTTGAATAAAAAAAAACTAATTTACAGAATAATAAAATAATCTCTGATAAAAAGAGATATTTCGGGTTTCACTCGTGTAAAAAACTACGAATTTTTTGCCGACGTTTCGTGAACATTGCAGTTCACCTCTTCAGGGCTGACCTGAAACTGAGGTATCCGGTCATTTTGTTCTCAGGTATACTCTTTACGATGCCTGTGATTGGCCAGAGCGCCCCACCGTGAAGACTGGTCGAACTTGATTGGCCAATCAAGTCTTTTTTAAAAAACCCGGGAGAACGGAAAGCCAAATCAGATTGGCATTATATCCATTGTCCCTATTGATGATATTAGGATTTTTTAAGATTTCGATTGCTTCTGTATGTTTTCTTGGAAATTTGTTGTGTGTTTTTGCAATGACTGTTCTTTCATCAAATAAAATGTTATTTCCTGTTTCAAAATGATGTTCAGCTAGTGCTGATTGCGTAAAATGTTTTAGCCTGACTTTACTTTCATGTTCCTTAATACGTTGGCTCACTGCTCTCCCGGTTTCTGCAATATAGACTTTGCCACAAGAACAAGGGATTTTATATACTCCTGGATCACAGAGGGGTGCCTTTTTATCTTAAGGTTATTTAGTAGTTGTTCTGTTTTCGAAGGTGGTCTATATATGGTTTGGATGTCATGTTTATGGAGAATTCTTCGTATTTGTTCTGTAAAACCTTGGATGTAGGGTAGGGTGGTGGTTATTTCTCTCTCTCCTTCTTTCGTAGGTAGTGTTGACTTGCTATTTTAAGTATGTTTTCTTATTGCTTTATCAATTTGTTTGTTTGACGATCGGTCTGAGTGGAATGTTTTATTTGTGGATTTTTGGGAGCCCGTAAAGTCTTGGAGAGATGCGATTAGTAGGTATTAAGTTAGATATTGTTTGGCTGTCAAGTTTAGATTCTTTGAGAAGAATTTTTGTTTTACTGACTATTGTTTTCGTGGGGTCCTTTTTAAGTTTTTTGTATGTATCGTCAGTTAGAAGGTCCATGATTTTGTTGTTATAGTCTTCTTTATTCATTATTACTGTTATGTTGCCTTTTTGTGCGGGTAATATTATAATATCTTTATTTTGATTGAGTTCTTTAATTGCGGTTTTTTCCTATTTTGTTAAGTGTGAGGAGGAACCTTGAGCTTGGCGTAAAATGTTGGCCGTCCTGCCGTCGTATTTTATTTGCTTTTTCGGGTGGAAGGGTATATATTGTGGATTCTAAATTGCTGATTATTTCTTCTTTTGGGATTTTCGATGGAGCTACAACAAAATTATGTCCTTTAGATAAGGCTGAAACCATTTCATTGTTGATAGGGTGGTCAGAGATGTTTTTTACTGTATTTGTTAGTTGAGTTTGCTTTACTGGAAGTAATTTGTCAAATTTCGTTTCTTATTTTTGGGTGGAAAGCTCTTTAATCCGTTGGGATTGGTCAAACGATATGCGGTCAAATGTGGACCAAATGTTAAATCTGAAGGTATTTGATAGGAAAAGGTGAAGTTTTAATAGTTTTTTAGAGGTAGTGTGCAAAAGAAATTTGGAATGCTGTATTCTTTCTTTCACGAGAAGAATCTCTGTTATCTTTTTCAAACTGTAATATAATGTCCAGTTCCAAACATGTTTGTAATCAGCAAGTTTAACTTTTGGCATTTGAAAATGATTTTTAGAAAGTAGCGTACCTCAAGACTGATTTTAAGAATAAGTTGAAACCAGTTCTTCTACTTTCTATCAAAATTTTAAGATATGAAATCAAACAAATTTTGTATGATTAAATTCTTGTACTCGAACAATGCGCTATGTACACACTAATCAACCTTTCTGTATTAAAAAAAAAATCAATTTATTCTTCAGAAACGTGAAAGGAAACATTTTTCCATAGAATTTACAGAAAATATTACAGGATTCGATAACGTTGTTTATTATTTACAGAAGTTCCTATAATTATACATTTTAATAGATTATAATTATATTTTTACAAATTTTGTTTGTTGGGAGTTGGCAATAATAAAAATAAAACAGACAAAAGAAATAAATAAGAGAAGTAACAATTATAGTTACAAAAAGAAGAAGATAAAAACAGGAAAATGAGATTTCGGAAAAACATAATACAAAATAATAGGACGTAAAATATATGTTAAGTTTATTCTCTATTCCATCGGTTTACTATCTCAAGGATAAAGCTTTTTTTTTAAATTATTATATTTCTTTAAAATAATCCCTCGTTTGGGCTTCACTGTCAGCTTTCCTTGAGAGAAAAAAAGGAAAAAAAAGAGAGAGAGGAAGAAGACAGGTGAAAGTGTGCACGTGCTTTCAAGGTATTTCGTTAACCATGGGGCTGGCGCGTGATGGAAAATTTTCCGTAAACAGCTGCGCCAGTTGTGGCTTATTGTCCTCTTCTCTTTCTTTTCCATTGCTATGACTCACGAGGAAAACGAATTTGTCAAAACGCAATTAGGAAGCAATTAACCAGGAAGTATTTCTCGGCTTGGGTTTATTTTGTAAACGCGAGCGGGGAATTTGGCGCGGTAAACTGCTTCCCAATAGTTCTCCACTATGGGACTTAGTGCTCTTTAACACATATGCTTAATTCAAACAAATTTCTTGGTTGGCGATATATTTCTGATTCAAATACATATTTTGTTTAAATAAAATAAAGCTCTTGTTTAAATTAACCATTTTTTTGTCCAATCAATTGCAGATTTGGTTAGATTTGAATACATTTTAATTTTGATTTAAAGAAAGATTTCTTCTGATAAACCATGTTTTTCACTATAATAACAGCCATCGTTATAGGTTAGAGGTTAGAGGACACTCTGAGAATCTTCAACAGTTTTTTTCCTACAAAAGTAAATATGTTATCATAAAAATTTGGAGAATGATAGCGAACTTGCCAACGGACGTCCCCGAAATCTTCTTTTGTGAGATAATTATAAAAATTTTATTTTCCTAAATTTTATTAATCTGTGTATATTTTGAAGTTATATTTGTTTTACAATTTTCCCAGACTGAAAACAACTTTCCCAGTCTGAAAAATTAGGTGAAGGAGAATATGAAAAGTAACTTTTAAAGTAACTTAAGTTACTTCTACTAGTAAATGTTATAGAGGAACTTACACAACACTGTTACACATTCCGCGAGGAAACACGCTGACACTTTCAACCATTCAACCACCAATGTGCAATGTGAATAGACAAACTATTGCACTTTATTATTATTATTAATCAATTAAACCAATATAGTTTTTCATACGGAATGCGTATCAAGTCTAGATCTTTTTTAATGTTTCCAAATAGATTTTTTTGTTGCATACAAAGAAACCTTCTGCTAATATAATATATAATCTTCTGATTTTCACTTTTATTCTAACCCGCAGCAATCTGGGAAATACAAATTCACATATCTTGACATGCTGTTTTGCTGTCTCAAACATAATCAGACCAACTTATTGGCTATCATATAAATCACTATTTACTCCTGCCCATAGTTCGAGTCCATTTTTGAACTACATTCTCAGCTGTATGTATGCATGTATGTTTGCCTTTATGTCTATATGTCTGGTTACATGAATGTTCTAGATATGCTAACTTTTAAAGGATTTGTACAATCTCTTAAGCTTTTAATACAATTTTTAAAGGACCCAAAATGAAAAAAAAGTTCGTTAACTAGGTATTTGCAACCAATATTATAAGATATAAAGCACTTTCAAATATTGAAATTTTTTCCTATGCAATTTCAGAAATGTTTTTAAAAGTTTCTTATGTATGGGTAGAATACTTACAAACTATTATAATGAAATTTTTACTTTCGATGAAAATTAGAAAATCTATATTTTTGAAATTTTTGAAAATTTTAAAAGAACAGAAAAGAAATTTTTCCTTACATATTAGGATATTTCATTCAACTTTTAATTAAATTTAAATCCAAATTCAATTTCATCCAAATCTATTCTATTACCTTTAATATCAATTTTTCTCACAAAATCAGGTGCAGGGGGAGTAATAGGATTTCCCCGATTACGACCTAACAAGATTATTGTAGGAATGGAGGACGAATCTACTTTTTGTGGAGATGTCGTCTCCACGGCGGATGTATATGTACGCTGGTTCCTGGCTCGTGGAGGCTTCGATCAGTATTACTATTTTTTACGAACGCAAGATGGCCTTCATTATGCTTCACCCATACACATAGAAGGTGTAGATCCAATTAATCCTCATAACAATGAATTTCGTTATCCAAGGCACTGTTGGTTGAGAATAGATATAGTCATTGAACCATATAGCCGAGTTTATGTAGGAAGCAATTTTACACTGCTTCGTGAAAATGAACGAAACTATTTTCCAAACGGCAACTATATATGTATAGTAGTGCGCGACAAGGGGGTGTATCGATCAGCCTTACAAAAGTTGTAATCATAATAAGAGTTCTGTTCTTGATCCGTAATAATATGCATAAAAATGTATGTTAAATTCGATTTTAGATTAAATGGAAAAAATTTATTTCAGATCTAAATAAAAATTCTTTCTTCTGTTCATATTATTAACAATAAGTGTAAGAATAATGACTTGCAAGATTGAGAAGTACGCACCCATTTTACAACTATAATTTTTTGTATTAAATTACAATCTTCTGATATTTACCATTTACGATAGGTTTTTGCTCGAAAAAACAATGAGGTCTAATTCTTCAAGCTTCAAACATGAATATTTGAATTAAATTTTTATTCTTTTGTATACCACAATTAGTTAAATAAATACATAATTGCCAGAATGAAATTGATATCTTATTGATTTTTTTGCTCCTCTAGTTTTTATATAATATTCACAGAAGCGGAATGCCATTTAATATTATGTCAAAGATTGCAAGGGATTCTGAGAAGTTTGTTTACGGAGTCAACTAACAATGTCTATCGGATTACTGTTTTCTATATTGCTTTGGAAATTTACAAGAACTATGAATTATTTAAACAATTTTAAAGAAAAATAAAAGTTTGACATTTATCCTACGAATCAATTTGTTTTCGAAGTCAACTAAGAACATCTATTCGATTGCAAATTTACAAGAACTAATAATTATTTAAACAATTTCGATCAAAAAACTAAATTTGACTTTTTTCTACGAGTCCTGTAAGTAAATTTGTTTACGGAGTCAACTAAAAATGTCTATCGGATGGCTCTTTTCTATATTGCTTTGCAAATTTACAAGAACTATTAATTATATAAACAATTTTAATGAACAAATTAAAAGTTTGACCTTTATCCTATGAATCAATTTGTTTTCGAAGTCAACTAAGAATGTCTATCCAATGACTCTTTTCTAGGTTGCTTTGTAAATTTACAACATACATTAGTTATTTAAACAATTTTAATTGAAAAATTAAGAGTTTGAAGTTTATCTTCCGAGTTAATTTGTTTTCGAAATCAACTAGGAATGTCCATTCGATGACTCTTTTCTATGTTACTTTGTAAATTTACAAGAACTATTAATTATTGAAAGAATTACAATTGAAAAATCAAGAGATTGCTTTTGTTTCTACGAGTAGGCTTCACTTTTTACCATAATTAACTAAATATATCTTTCCGATAATTTTTTTTCTGTGATGCTTTGAAAATGTAAAACTAATAATTATTTTAAAAATTTTTATCCACATGTTTATAGCTTGACTATTTTTCAAGGAAGAGGCATAATTTGTTTACGGAATGAACGAAGAATGTCTCTCGATGATCATTTTCCACATTACTTTGTAAATTTATAATAATTATTAATAATCCAAAGAATTTTCATAAACATATTGAGAGTTGGGTTATTATTCAAAATTTGTTTAAGAAGTTAACTAAGATTGTCTTCATGATGACTCTTTTTTAAGTTATTTGTTAAATTTACCAGAATTATTAATAATTAATTATTGAAAGAAGTTTCATACAAAGTTTAGAATTTGGCTATTTTTCAACGAATAGGGTCAGTTTTTTTCTAAGGTTTAGTTACAATGTAGCTACATACGAGTTTGCTCGAAGTACTCGCATTTGCCTAAACATTTGGTCCATTTGGTCAGATGAGAGGAAAACTGCAGAAAACCACCCCCCGAGTTTAGTCGGATTTTCAAAATCCAATGTCCCTATTGATGTTATTAGGGTGATTTAAGATTTCAATTGTGGCTCTATGTTTCATTGTAATAATATTGTGTAATTTTGTGATGACGGTTGCTTTGCTAAATAAAACTTTACGGCTTGTTTCGGTACGATGCGCTAGAGAGAGTGCACGCATATGAAAGAAGTATCATGCGTCTAAGGCACTAAAAAATTACACTTAAAAATTGCATTTAAAAATTACTTGTTTTAAAAGTGAAAATATCTTCACCGATAATGGCAGCATTTCGTGCCAGAAATAGAATACGGAAAAAGACTAAAATTTTTTTTTAATCGCACAGTTTTGGAAAAATCATGAATGTTATTTTTGTTTTTAAAATTCATAATATGTCTTATTTTTACTATTTTTCAGATTATTTACTTAATTGTATATAGAAGAAATAAAATTTTATGCGGAGGCCAGAAAATGAATAAAAAAATATAGAAGCTCCAGAAATTATAATGATTTATTTTTCATCACAGAAAGTCTTTTTTATGTTCAGAATGCACTACCAAAAAACTTGGTGTAAGAAATAACATATTTATATAATTTAATAAATAATATAATAAATTATAAAGTATACATATACAATAATTATAACACACAATAGTATAATAAACACATTCTTCACATATGTCGGCATAGAATTGTTTCTTCATTTTTGCATTAAATTATGTACGTCACCTAATTTCAACCAGAAAAAAAACCCTAAGTGCAGTGTCCCCTATCTGATATACGAGTAATATGATGATCCCCCATTGTTTAAAATTGTTAGTATGGAGGTTGGACTGAGTCGGGTACTGCAAATTATCTTTGTTATTAATAGTCTGTACATTCAATGCTGGGGTATTGTTGGATATACTTTCCCTCATTCTTTTTATGGAACTAAGTTTACTCTCAGTTCATTATGTAGTCTTTAATTATTTGCCATTGAATGCTCAGACTCTCTTGCTCACATTCATAAGTTCCGACATTTTTCCAGCTCTCGTGCGTATTATGTTTAGCAGTCTCAGGGACATGGCTATACACGAATTACCAATCAAGTGTGGTTGCACTTAACAATTATGCGCTCTTCCACAGATACAGAGAGGAACGGAGAGGGGTTGGTGTTTGAATGTATATGCACGCCAGCTTTAGGGTCTTTTATTGGGAGTGAGCTCTTCGTTAATTATCCTACTGCTGAAATTCTTTTTGTCGAGGTCACGGGAGTGAGGAACACTGTTTTGGTGAGGGTTATTTATAAACCTCCAAGTTCCTATTTTGGCACTGAACTTGATTTTGAAATTTTTACCCATGTACCTAACTTCAACAATATTATTCCCACAGGGGCTTTTAATACTAATTTAGATGTGATTTGTAACCATAGTTGTTGCCAAGTAGACTTATTGATAGTAGACGATCATATAAGCTTAATTCTCATAGCCAACATCCATTCTCTTCAAATAGGGCTTTTACCTGAGCGCTGGAAACATGCGCTGATCCGCCCTATTCCTAAGGTTTCTAGTCCCCCTTCTCACAATTATTTCCGGCCGATTTCGATACTTTATGCTATGCCCAAGCTGATTAAATTTATTTTGCATTCGCAACTTTCGAGTTACTTAGATGGAAATAGGCTAATCGATCCGATACAATTGGGCTTTCGGTCTAAGCACAGCACTTTAACAGCCTCCCTTAAAGTAATTTCAGAAATTAAAATGGGTATCGAAAATAAGGAAATAACAATATTTGTCTTATTTGATTTTTCTGAAGCTTTCGATACTGTTGATCAAGCTGCTTTTAAATAAACTTCGTAATTTTCATTTATCTCATTCTGAAATTGCGTGTTTCGAGTCCAACCTCAAATACCGTTTTCTGCAAGTTCTCAATGATAAGAATGAGCGTTCTGATTGGGTGGGGGTCAAGAGCGTGTCCCTCAGGGCTCCACTCTTGCGCCACTCCTTTTCGGTATGTACACCTCTGACCTTGGTAGTGATCTTAAGCATTGCAAATACCATAAATGCGTGGATGATTTTAAACTATATAAATATCTGATCCTATCTCTTCCATTAATAGTTTGATTGCGCGGGTAGAGAAGGATATTAATATTGTGCATCAATGGGCACTTAACGATAGGTTAAAGCTAAACTCTTTAAAAACTAAAGCAATTGTCATAGGATAATCCTCTTCCTCGTCTGCTGCTATATTAGGTTCTCTGCCTCAGCTTAAGTTTTATGGCCTTGACATTCCCTTCGTTAAATATGTGAGAGATTTGGGGTACATCCTTAATCGTACTCTCTTCTGGAAAGAGCAAATTGTTGAAAACTCGAGAAATACCGCTAGAGCACTCCAACAGCTTAGAAGGAATAAGGATTCCTTGCCAACTTCAACCCGCGTTCTTTTTCAAAAGAGTCTTATCCTTCCATTTTTTGATCATGGATGTGTTCTGTTTGATTATATCACAGAGGAACTGAATTCTAAAGTCGAGCGAGCTCTTAATGCATGCATACGATTCACCGATGATGTCTCGAAATGTGAGCACATTACTTTATATCGGCAATGGGCTGGAATTCTCAATGTAGCTAAAAGAAGACAATTCTTCATGGGCGACCTTATTTTCAATCTCTTTTTTAACAAAACCCCTCAATGTCCTCTAGATATCTTTGAAAACAGAAATATGATATTACCTGCTCAGTCTAGGCTTCGTGCAAAAAAGCGGTCCTTGCAGTTCCACGTCACAAATCTTGTAAGTTGCAAAGATCCTTTATGGTAAGGGGAGCGCGTCTTTGGAATAAGATACCTGAATCAATCAGAAATGCACCTTCGGCCTATCACTTTGAAAGGCTTTTCTTCAACTTTTTGTTAAATATTAATAATGCTACTCTTAAAATTTAGCACTGGTAAATCGTAAATTGTGCATTTTTCTAACTTTCAGTGACACTTTGTGCCCTAGTATTATAAATGTAATTTTTCACATTTCTGACCACTGTTCTAGTTTTTATTATCTTACAATTACGTCTAAAGTATTCTGATTATATTCTTTATGCCAACCGCTAGCTTGTATTATCATACTAGGCAGTCTGATAAGTACCTGAAAATTCTAAGAGATGGCATTAGTATTCACTAATGTGAACCATTTTCGTCGAGCTTGATCCTACAAATGACGCCTGTCAAAACTTCAGCCATTTATGTTTACGCATTTGCAAGTTACAGCACTGAGAAGCGACTAACCCCCGAGTTTTTTTTAATATGGAAAAATCTGAGTTTCGAGTTTTGATCAAACACTACTATCTTCGCAAGAAAAAGATATCCGAGACCAAGGCCAAGCTGGATAAGTATTACCCGAACTCTGCACCATCAATTGGAACGATTCATAAGTGATTTACCGAGTTTCGTTGTGGCCGTACGAGCACAGTTGATGCTAAGCGATCTGGGAGCCCAAAAGAGGTCACTACACCAGAAAATGTCCAAAAAATCCATGATATGATGTTGAATGATCCCAAAGTGAAATTGAGAGAGGTAGATAATGCTGTAGGCATATCATTGGAACGTGTGGGCAATATCGTGCATT
>NC_046657.1:12874114-12905296 GCF_010883055.1 Belonocnema kinseyi | reverse complement strand
ACCTAAAAGGAGAGTATGTTGAAAAATAAAACCGACTTTGGCCAAAAAAACGTCTCCGTGTTTCATTTTTCAGGGACTTATCAGACTGCCTAGTATATTCATCATAGTCATTCAATAATATATTGTATTATCTTTAGCCATCTGTAATTCTTTTTTTCTTTTTTTCTCTTACCTACGTCATATTTGTCATTTGAACACATTTGTTATATTTTACTGTAAACATATGTAAAATTTGTTCATCAGAGGACTGTTTAGCTCTAGGGACTTAATAAATGAAAAATAATAATATTGAATCTTACTAATTATGTAAATATTTCAATTGTAGAATCATTAGAACTGTAGTTGAAAATTCATCTATTTGGTTGCAAAATAAACTTAAAAGTTTAAGAAAAGAGTTTAATTATACTTTCGTAATAGAAAATCCAAGTGCTAATTTTCACGAATAAAAGTATAACTTTTCCACATTAAGTTGAGAAAAAAATTTTTTTGTTCGTAAAAATTTGTCTTTTTTGGTAGACCACTAATTTTCATTGTTTCAGATGCTCCCGAAAATTCTTACTGGCTTCAAAATGCATGTTCTCGGGCGAAAAATTCAACTGTTTTACAGACTAATTCGGTTTCAGACTTCAAAATTTGAGAATTTGTATTTATACAAAATTCATCTCACATGTTTGAAACTTCATAATTATAGTCATACTGGACGATTTTCTTGAAAATTCGGTTGTTGGCAAAAACAGAATTTCACTTTTCCAATTTCTCTTTGACAATTAATCTTTTGTAAGTTGGTAGGGAGGTAAGTCTTGAGCCACAGTAGGTAACGTAGATTTTTTACTCTGATTTAAAGTTGACTTATCTAACAAATATTTATTTTTCCTCGGCAATAATGCTTTCTGAATTAGCAATTCAATTTTTGATTTTTACATGTTTAACTAACTTTTAATAGTTGTCTTTATAAAAACTTTCCTATGCTTATTTATGAATGCGTATTTCGTATACCATTGTGTAAGTTCGTTAGCGCCTCCTCTGTGAGCAGTAAACTCTTCTATATGGTCAAATTATTGTATTCTTGTTGTTGTGTATATAATAACACAGGGCCACAACAAAAATAAGTGAATCGTTCCTTAAACCAGACTAAGTGAATTATATGTGTTTTGGATCGCTGAAACCGAATCTGAAGCCTGTTTTGCTCCATCACGTCAGCGTTTTTTCTATCTTCAAAAAAATCTTGAAACTATAAAACCCAACAATATCAACCCTTAAGCCATATAGCCATATACCTTCATAGCTAAATAACCTTGAGATCGATTACCTGTAACCCTACAAGCCATAAACTCAAAATTAAGAACCTCAAAACTCGTCAATCTCAAATCTCAATAAACTACAAACCCGAAATGCAGCAAAAAACAAAAAAACTTATGCGCATATTTGAAACCTTAATCTCAGAGAGTTTAGGATTTATAATTCTGTAACTTTAGGTCTCCAAAACTGAAATTTGAATACTCAATAAGGTAAAGATTTCCTGCATCGTAATAGCCTACTGTTAGCGATAGCCAGGAACAACGCCGTTAACGCAGCAGGCTTCTGTTTCCATTGGGGTGCTTGATTTACGTGAGTCCCCTCGCCTCGCACAATTTTCAAAGAGCTTTATTTGATTTTTATTCTCATAAGCATTAGGTCTCCAAAACGAAAATTCAAATACTCAATAAGATCAACATTTCCTGCATCGCAATAACCTACATTTAGCGATAGCCAGGAACAACGACGTGGACGTAGCAGGCTTCTGTTCTCTTTGGGGTGCTTGATTTATGTGAGTCCCCTGATTTACGTGAGTCAGCTGATCAAAATATTTGTGTAAATGCCGATAAATCGGTATATCTGGTAGCACTGATCATGGCAGCAAAACTATCAGGCTCAGTACTCAAATCTTACGTGCAAGTACATTTACTGTTGAATTTTAGGGTTACAGGATCATGCAGTTATAGGGTTACAAGTTTAAAGGTAATGGAGTTATAGAGATGTGGTGCCGTGGAGTTTAAACTGTCCGCCTCAAAGTATATTTTGTAGCACTTAAGAGTTGTAGGGTTATGGGGTTGTGGATTTATAGGGTTATAAGGTTTTTTGATTACTGCGGTTATAGTTTGTTTGGGTTGTAGGGTTATGGGACTTCAGGGTAATATAGCTTCTGGGGTTAGAGGTTATTAAGTGATGGACGTATGGAATTATAAAGCTAAAACTCTCCGGGATTGAGGTATAAAATGTGTAATTTTTTTTGCTGCAATTTGGGTTTCTATTTTCTTGAAATTTGAGATTTATGAGATTGAGGTTATCAAATTTGAGGTAATGGCTTTTAGGGTTACATGTTATCGATACCAAGGTTATTGAGCTATAAAGGTATAGGGTTACATAGCTTGAGGGTTGATATTGTTGGGTTTTATAGTTTCATGTTTTTTTGGGGGTTAGAAATAAACGCTGACGTGATAAGGCATAACAGATTTCAGATTCGATTTCAGCGTCCGAAAACATATATAATCCATTTGGTCTGATTAAGGAACCTTCAACTCATTTTTTTGTAGTCCTGTGTAATTCACTGCTGACTGTGGGCCTAAAAGGCCCACGTAGCACCATTCCCAGAGAAACCTGGTTTTTTCTTAGGATTTTGTTCAAGTGACCGGAAGAAAAAACCAGGTCTGCCCTAGATTTACACCTATGCTTCAATCTAGGTTACAACATACGATAAGTTCATGTTCGCCGCGATTATTTAATTTTAAAATGAACTAAATTAATGCGGCAAATTTTTGACAGCAAACTCATTCTTTTTAATGAAAATAGCTATAATTAGTATAGTGAGAAAATAATTGTATATAAAAATTTTTATTTTCCAATAAAGAAAACTTTTAAATTTGTATTTTTGAAAAAATGTGATTTTCAGGAAAAAGTTCAGAAAAATTCGATATTTTAACTTTAATTAGTTTTGAGAGCTGTAAATAATTAGAAATTGTTTAAACAATCACACTTGCTGAAATTCATTACCTATCACCTCCCACTAATTGAAAATTAAACAAAAATGTAACGTTTTTTTTCACCCTGACCTTCTAACTCTATTCTATCATAAAATTGCTAAAAACAATAATAAATCGTTTAAAAAAATAATGGAAACATTTTATTATTATTATTATTATTATTATTATTATTATGAAATAATAGTTTATGTACTAGAAACAATTTCTATTTGAAAGGCCGAAAAAGTTATTATTAGCGTTGAAATCTCACAAAGCCCTTTTTTTATTGAATGGGGTTTTTTTAGGATCCTATCAAAAAGACTTATGGGTAGGGGGCAGTGATATTTGAAAAGCGATATTTTATTTATATTGTTTAGCTAATTGTAAAGAGAAATTTTGAGTTCCAACTTGATTCAGCCAACATTGACGATTCTAAATAAAATGTACAGAAACGTCTCTTTTTCCTACGGTATTAATAAAAATTCAAACAAACAGAAAATTTTCGTGCATTTTTGGACCATCCTACTGTTCTGCACAGTCCGATTGATACATTTAGACAAAAGACATCGAATGAGCGATGACATTTTTTAAAAATTGGTACTATTGAAAAAATATGATGTTTTATGGAGAGCCTGAAGTAGACAGCAGCATAGATTTATAAACTTAATAATAGCTTAAATAGAAAAAAGCTTATAGGCAAATTCAGTATTTTTTAATTATTCTACTTAATTGTAAATATATAACATTCAGTTTTATTTAAATTTTCAATGAAATGTAGTAAATTATTAAAATTCTTTTTAAGCACTCAAATGTTATTTTAAATATTTAATCAAAAACTAACGACAAGGCAACGCGTTACTTTTTAGTAACGGTAACTTTAATGCGTTACTTAAAAAAATTAATGGTAACGGTAACGCGTTGCAAATTTGTATGCAGTAACGAGAATGTTAACGCGTTACTTTCAGACAGCAATGTGTCAAACACCGGTTGTGAGTCGTTTGCTGTGTGCTGGATGAGATTTAGATGAAATATTTTTTTAGATCTTTTATTATTAAATTTTGTACTTTAACGTAGTTTTATGTCGGCTCTTGCATTTCTAAAAGTATGAGCCAATATTTCATGTATAAGAAAACTTCGAACTTTCAAAAAATGTCGAAATTCAGTAAAAAGATGTGAAAAAGGCTCCCAGTTTTAATTTGGTCGAAAATAATTTTCAGTGAAGTTCCTGCCCTAATGAAGTACATAAACGTACTTTCTTTCACTCTAAAACATTTTCCAAAATTTCAGCTCGATATTTTATTTGCAAGACAGGTTTTTAAGTTCAAAAAAATATTCAGTGAACTGATAAAGTGAGGCCGGTATTATAGGTATTTGGCTCCCTCACATGCCCTTGAATGCAGTGAAACTCTTCTATAGCGCCAATTTTTTGACTGACGATGATTTTGAAATAACTCATCATAGCCCTCTCCGCTTCTGTTTCTTCACGCACGAGGGCTCGCCTAAGTGATAACCGCATACCCCGCATACTACGCATGTTATTGAAAAATGTATAACAAAAAATTTGTAGCTCTTTTTTGAATCAACAAATTTTGTCACCTCAGTTTTTTTAGCTAGTATCGTTTGCCTAAAAATTTAATTTTTCTCTTTTTTATGTTAGTTTTTTTACGAATAAGACAAAAAATGTATTATTTATTATTTCTTGTGCAATCAAACTTTGAATTTTAGTTTTTCCAACGAAATTCAAAATTTAATGAAGATAATCTTTTAGGTTGTGTAAAATGCAACTTTTTTCTTTCTCTGATTTTCTATCTTATCGTCCGCTATTTCGCCTATAATGCTTATTTTCTTTTTTACCGGAAAAATTTATTAGATAAATTGTTAGTCTTTTTTAATACTATAAATATCCGTACATACAATTTTCAAATTTGGAATTCTTTCAAAAGTTATCGTGCTGAAAAATAAAAAATTTACAGATCCACAGAAGAATAGACACATTCATAAAAACCTGTTTTTCGGACTCAGGGGTCTCAAAACGTGGAAATTTTATGTAAAACAGAGGACTTCTGAGAATCCAAGAACTCCCTTGCTGCACACAAACAGTCAATTTTTGACTGTGAAAACCTGAACATTGCCGGGAATTTTTTCCTGGAGTATATGTGATCACTCTGAATATACCAATAAATTTGCCCCCGAACACTTAATAATAATATTTAACAAAAAAATTGATCACTGCAGATTCACAAAAAGAATCATCAAAATTTCTTCCCTTTCAACTCAATAAAAATTCTAATTGAAAATAACAGAAGTGCCTCTTCCAGTTTATCTAGACTTAACACCCAAAATTTCCTCCCTTCCAACTCGATGAAAGTCTTAAAAACAAAAAAGTGTCCTTCTTGATTTGAAAATCGGAATTTCCGCTCTTTAAACTTTAAGAAAATTACAAAAATAAAAGGGTGCTCTATTCCAATTCAAATGCACAAAGAAAACCAAAATCTCATTTCTTAAACTGAATAAAAATGTTGCAAAGGAAGAAATGGC
Organism: Belonocnema kinseyi; assembly: GCF_010883055.1. Lineage (NCBI taxonomy): Eukaryota > Metazoa > Arthropoda > Insecta > Hymenoptera > Cynipidae > Belonocnema > Belonocnema kinseyi. Next base: position 12,899,759 of record NC_046657.1, on the reverse strand, counting down.
CTTTTTTAATTCAGAAAAAATGTTTTCTCTTCTAACTCAATAAGAATGATAAAAAAGGACCCCTGGCAAATAAAAAAATGAAAACCTGAGTCTTCTGCCTTCGAAATCAATCAAAATGTCTGTGAGGTTATGTTTACTTTTTAAAAAATTTTTGTCTACTGACAAAATTTTGTTTTTATACATATTTTTAACTAAAAACGTATTTTTTAGTAGTCTATAGATGATGAGATATTTTAGAACTAGCATCTCTGAATCTTTTCGTCCTTCATCGAAGGACGAAAAGCTTTTACAAACTAACTAATAAAACGACCATTAGAACAAAAAAATAAGATTGTCTCTTTGAAAATAATCAACTTTCCATTAAAAATATAAATTCTTAATCAAAAATTTTGATCGTTACATTTTCATTTAAAAGAAAATAATTTTCAACCAAAAAGTAATGCATTTTGAACAAAATAGTTGACTTTTTAAATAAAAAGTTAAAGGTAAAATGGAATATTTAAGTTTCAATTTAAAAAATTGCACTTCAATTACTTTTTGACGAAAAATTGCTTCTTAAAACGCAAAGTTGAATTTTCAACAATAAAGTTGATTTTTAACCAAGAAAATGGAATTTTTAACAACATAGTTAAATACTCAACCAAAAAGGTGAATTTTGATCTGAGGAGTCGAATTCCCTACTAATGGGTTGAATTTTGTACTTCAAGAGGATAATCGGTCAACGAAACATAAAAAAGTTTAATTTTTAGCAGAAAAAATTAGCGAAAAAAAATTATCAAAAAAATAGTCGAATTTTTAAGCCTAAAAGATTAATTAGATTGGAAAACATTCTAATTTTTAACCAGAAAAGTTTAATTTTCCACAACAAAATTTATTTTGAAACAAAGAAAGATAAATTTTGAACAATGTAGTTCACCTTTCAAGCACGTAGTTGAATTCTTAGCCAATACAGATTGATATTTTATTAAATGGTTGAATTTTTAACTAAGAAAATGTCTTTTTCACCAAGGAGGACAATATATTACAAAAGAAGACGAATTTTCAACGAAATTGTTGAATTTTGAAACTAAAAGTACGTGCTATTTACAATGCAGTTAAATTTATAAACATGTAAATGAATTTTCTACAAAATAGTTAAATTTTCTTCCCAAAAATATGATCCTTCGACAACAAAATTAATTGTCTACAAAATAGTTTAATTCTCTACCAAACTTTTGAATATTTAAGCCAAAAAGTCTAACTTTCAGTAAAGACCTCATTTTTAACCAAGACATTTTTTTGTTACAAAATGGTTAGATCCTGAACCAAATAGATGAGTTATTTACAAAACAGTTACATTTCGAACAAAAAAATACAATTTTAGGCCAGACTTTTAAATATTTAAGCAAAAAAGACGAATGTTCTACAAAACAGTTAAATTTTGTACCCGAATACAGACATTTTCAACATGAAACTTAATTTTCTACCGAATAGATAAATGTTAAAATCAAAAGAAAATTAATTTTTAAAAAGAAAAAATAGAAAAGTAGCTGATTTTCCAACACAAAAAGTTGAATTTTTATCACAAAAGTTCATTGTCAACCAAGAAAAATGAATTTTTTAACAAAATGACTGAGTCCTCAACCAAAACAAATATTTAACTAACTAAAATTAAAAAAAAGAATTTTTAGCAAAATAGTTGAAATTGCACATGGAGTCATGGAAAATTCCACGACTCTGCGTCAGAGCGGAAGCTTAGAGGGGCGGTTTGGGCCTGACAAGAGGTAGGGTCAGTTTGCATTCGGCCAGAGCATCGATCGCACGCCTCAAATCGGAGTGATAATTTTTCCGAATAGCGCTTATTTTTTCCTCTCAACTATTGCACGCATGTTTATTCACCTAACATCTTTAATATCAGTTTAACTCAATCGTAGATACCACATTTTTATCGAAATAATAAACATACCTGTTTTTCTTCATCAAACTATATATTTTCGTGCAACAACCTTTATTAAATTTAATTAACTGAAATGCAGCGTTTTATTCCGTTGGACCTATCCCTATTTATTTTCAAATGCCCATTATTTTAAAACTTTTCTACTCAAATTACTTTACAAATGTATCAATAGTTCAATTTTCAGGCCGAAAAATTAAATTTTCAACGGAAAAGTTTATTTTTAACCAAGAAAAAATAATTCATAACAAAATAATTAAAGCATTAACACAAAACTGAGTTTTTAACAAACGTAGCTAATTATTTTTATTTATTGAAAAACAGTTCACGGACAGGGCCCTTCATTTAAAATCCACCTATAAACTAATTGGAAAAACAACCTAAATCTAATTTAGCTGAACGAGCAAAATAACCGCGATTACTAACTCAACTGCGCAAAAAATTGTTGCATTCAGTTGCAGTGTCAAAAAAATCAAAATTATTGTCAAATTTGGATTAATAGCGTTTGCTTCTTGGCATATTCTAGACAATTCCGTATTCGCTCCATATTTTGTATGTTGACGAGGTTCATGGAAAAGTGTTTTTGATCGAGGAGATTTCGCGGGGGCATTTAATTTAATTTCCAAAAGTAAAGTAGGACAGTCAATTTTATTGGCAAAGAAGATCGTAGAACAAAGAAAGATGGTCAATAAGGTCAATGAATAGGCATTTTTAATTTCGTATTTTACATGTGTTTCGTACATTCATTCAAATCGTGCTGGGTTTTACATTTTTAGTATTGCTAGCTTAAAATCGTACTTTTCCAAAAACTGCGGACACATATGCGTCACAACATATGTTAAAGCCATTTGTTTTTATTGGACTACTTAGCTTATAAAATAAGGCTTATTTTTATACTCTGTTAGGTCTGTGACAATGAAAAAACCTACAACCTTCGTGGAGCCCTCCAGGAGCACCTTACCTCCTCTCGATTAGGATGAACGGGCACACGGAGAGGCAAACTGTGCTCCTACCGTACCAACCTCTTGCGTAATATACCTACAGGGCATGCGGTGGTTATACTGTCTACCGCTGATCGCGTAGGGGCGCAAGTGACGGACACCTTAATCCCAAAGCAACTTGGGCTGCAGAAGCCGTGTAGCGTCCGTCCAGAGGCCGTGTAGCGATTTTGGCGTGGTGCTTCTGGTAAAAAAACGTATACTAATCCGCTTTAATGAATTGCTGAAATATATATCATTCTCACGAATCAACCATCTCATTTTTTCAAGTTTTCACGGAAGACAATTTTTTCCTATGTTGAAAAAAACTATTATTCGCTTTTTCTTTCACGAAAGCAAGTAGAAACAATTTTTCATTTCGATGTTTCTCATTATTGGAAGATATTCGCAAGCTTTATTAATTCGCCCAAGTAAAAATACGAGTACTTTGACTGCACGCAAATATATTACTAGAATTTAGAAGATACTATTTATGTTTCTACTTTCTAAAACTAAAATATTAGTCAATTCAGCAATCATATTTGAAATAAAATAATTCAATTTTCAATAAAAAATGTTTGAAAGATTGATCATTTAACCTGGAAAATGCACTCCATCATAAACATATTAATTAATAACTTATGTATAACGCTGAGGTCGAGCGGGAGCCTAAACAGCCGCGCATGCTGGTAACGCCACCGCTTATCGCTGGGGGTTTTATGAATCTATCTGTTGTGCGAAATCGACGACTTAAGTCCCGTGATCTTAGCAGCACAATTTGTCTCTCCGTGCATTAGATGTTTTCAAAACTGCTTTTAATAGCACATTAACCATTTAGTCAAACGTTTGCACTTTTCGATTAAAAAGCGTCTGAATAGAGATACAAAAAATCAGTCTTCCCAAAATGATTTATCAAATATTTTAGAACCAAGTAAGTGACAGATTTCTAAAAATCTAGAATCTACCAGTAAAGATGGAACTTCAAATTCTGGCTGTAGGAAAATCAAGTTTCCAATAAGAAGATTTATGATTTTCCAATCCAGATGCATTGTCTGTCATCATAAAAATAATCGTATCTGAATCAAACCTTTTGCTAAATTGAGAGTTACTTCGATGCTGTTTTTTTTCTTGCAAAAGCGAGATGCTGTGCTTCTCATTTGGTTGATGATGTTTTTATTAAGAAAGAGGCTCTTGTGTCAATCCAAGCCACCTCTGATTTTACTTACTTACATGAATGCAGAATCGATTTCTGAGCTTCTGAATGATTTGCGTGAGGAGGCAAGAAAGAAATGGTTGAATTTCAAAGATCCCTCTGCGCTTGAGGATAAAGATTATTATAAGCTTACTGAATTGACGAAAAATCAAACAAGTGATATTGCCCAGTATTTGTCAATTAAAGTACTTTCGACAAAAAGGTAATTCTGTGAGCATGTGCTTAGCATTATTGTTGCTCAAGTTGCGCACGGCTCATTCCAATGTGATTTTCTCAACTCTTTTTGGCATAAAAAAACAAAGAGCTGTCAGAGGTATCAAGATAGCAAGGACAGCTCTAATGTCCTTCTTTATTCCTCATCTTGATATAGATCGCGCATCTCCAGAGACAGTCATTAAGGACCATACTAATTCAACGGTAACAACGCTATTCACAAATGGACAAGATGTATGTCTCATAAAAAATTATGACATTGTAAGTACTCAACGTACTCGCTTGACGCAAGAAATTTAATTTAGTACGTAAAGCCCCTGAATTTTTGCTAGTATAGTGTGATCGAAGAGTTACAGGCAGCTTTGGATTCATACTAGGTGCTCTCGGTGTCCAGGCACAGGGCGGCAGATTTCTGGGGGCGGAAAAATTTGGAACGTCACAGTAAATTGTTCTGAAGGCGAAAGAGAACCGTGATACATTAAAAACTATAAACATGCGAAATTTCGACAATGCAGCTTTTCAATGCTAATTATCTACAACTATTTAAATTTCCGACAGATTTTCGAAATAGTTATAAGTGATTTAAAAGTTAACATCCTCGAAAGTTTTCAGCATAATCATTTCATCTTCGTCGTTACCATACCTAATTCCGATTCGATGTTCGTGCCTTAGTATGAAAAGAACAGCCGCGTTTGCAAAGTCCTCTTATTCTATCCCAAAAACACTATACTGTTCTTGTTCTATCCAGTTCCAATGATAGCTATTCTATTTATTGAATCGGATCTACTTGAACGCTTGGATTGTGGAGATTTGATAAATGAATTCGCGGAAAAAAGCCGGACGTGTTTGCATTTAAAACGATGTATCGGAGCTCACCATTTGTCAGCAATTATTTTGTTCATTCATTGAAATTTTTATATGCAGATTTAAAGTTTCATGTCAAATTATTTTGTTCGTCATTTAAGTATGCAAAATTTCGTTTATAATGAAGTAATACGAAAGGATTAACTACGTTTTACCCTGCTTAAAAAATTATTATGTTTATCATCTTTGAATTATATTCACGAATAAACATGTACGTTATGTGCCTAGGGCGGCAATTTTAGTAAATGCGGCCCTGGTTATAGATGCCGGTAGTCTTGCGTGCGTTGGCAGAATGAGGATTGATAGTGCCACGAAACTCAGGTGATCTTACTTGCTTCAAGGGACTTTTTTTAACGTTTCGTTCGTATGTTGTTTAACTTTTTTAGCAGCTGAAATCCCTTGACGATACTCCACGGCAATATCTACTTCTCCCATTTGTTGATGAGAGGCAAGCTCGCTCTTGACTTCTGATAACTCATCCAATTGAGATTTTGTTTTGTCGGCTGTTATCCAGAGTGATTTTAATCGATTGAATCCGCTGGCATCCTTCATGTTGCCAGTATCCTTGTTCGCATTGAGCAACAACTGAAGGAGCGCATGCCCTGTTTCCGATGAGTAGCATATCAACTTCATCACCAAGGACTTGAATGCGTCTGTGAGAAAACACCAAGTCTGTAGGTACCACTATTAATGAATATCCCATGTGGGGTTGCTGGTCTCACCGTGTGGGTTGCTGTTCTCCCATCGGGAGCCTCACCAGGTTGCGGATAGAGAAACGCCTCCCAGATATAAGTGATATTGGAGAAATCAAATAAACGGGCGGATAAAAGCCAGTTAGGGAAAGGAACCCCGAATACAAACCAACCATGAGCAATAATGTGAAAAACAACATACCCCAAGGAAGTAGAAATCTCCCTACTGATTAAAAACGGGTTCCAGCCCCGATGGTCAGTGCCGGTTCCAAGGATTTTGGGGGGAACCAAACATGCTTTAAAAGGAGCGTCTGCGAAGAGTTAGGAGGTCCATTAGGCGTCACTGAGGAGGACAATATTAGAGAAATATCGGTCGATAAGAGGGACATAGCAGAAATGGATGTCAAAGTCATCGAGACAATCATCTTTTCGGAAAGCTGCATGGCAACATAAAAGAAATAGTGGATTTCAGCACGTAAACGAACGGCCAGAATGAGGGCCATGACCCGAAAGGAGAAGACGAAGAAGAGGACAAATCAAAATGCCACCCAAACAGACGAAGCCGTGGTGGCCCCCCTCCCCGCGACAGAAAGCGAGAGAGGCGTTCTGCAAAGGGGGTAACTTGCGCAAGCTCGTCCCCCGCGCCGAGGTCAAGGCCCTTTACAAAAACGCTCTTCAGAGGCACTCTGAAGGCTTTCGTGCAGCTGTCTGAGGAACTCGCTACAAGGCTGGTGCACGCAGGACACCTGAAGGTGCGGTGGGTGTCCTGCCGTGTAAGTAAAAAGATGGAGGCCACGAGATGCTACAGCTGCCTAGGCTTCGGGATATAAGCCTCGGACAGGCAATCGTTCGAGTGCAAGCAGTTGCTTGGCATTTAGAGATGCAGTCTCGTTTAGGAAGCCTCTTGGACGTTCAAACTAACATCGTAGCTGCGCAGGTCCAATAAGAAGGCCATATAGCCAGGAGAAGAAAAAGTTGGAATAAAAAAAGAGAGCCGAGGCACTGCCGAAGAAACTTCACATCCCGAAGTAATGCGAAAGCGGTTCCGGAGGGAAGCATGTCAAGGAGAAAGGGTGGTGGTTTTTAGTCGGTCGTTGGTAGCATCACTATAATGATCAAATTAAGATCTTGATGTATATTCATATATATTCAGACCATTGTAGTGATGCTATCAATATCCCGACACTACCGCGAAGTGCAGACTCTTTTCGGTGTGTGATAGCACATTTTTCACCTTCCAATGCAAAAAAATAAAAAAAACTATTACTGAACATGCTATGTTGAGCTATTCCAAAAAAATCTAGGAAACTGTGAACATATGGATTTCTTTGCTAGTAGAGCCATCATCACGAGTCTTCTCGGGAAGGCCAAAAATTATAAGGTTATTTTTTCCGGAGAATCTCTGCTCAATATCAAGAGAGATATTGACAGGTGAGTGACTTTTTTTTCTCTTTCGCCTTCAGAACAATTTACTGTGACGTTCCAAATTTTGCCGCCCCCAGAAATCTGCCGCCCTGTGCCTGGGCACCGAGAGCACCTAGTATAAATCCAAAGCTGCCTATAACTCTTCGATCACACTATACTAGCAAAAATTCAGGGGCTTTACGTGCTAAATTAAATTTTTCGTCAATTTAGTAAGCTTATAATAATCTTCAATTGGTAGGTGAAAGGTATCTACAGATTTAGAATGGTAAATCTTACCTTCAGCAGCTTTCTTCCTCGCAGTTAGATCTACAACTCGCGGTTTTGTATCGTTAATTCTTGGAATGGCATTGTCAATTGTCAAAAAAAGATTGTCGAATTGGTTGGAAAGCAGATGGACGGAGTTTGTGACCAAGTTAAGTTCAGGATTCATAACAGAGAAACCACTTTTCATTATTTAGTCGATAACTTCAACAGTAATAGGTGCAGAAGGTAGTTCTAGTGAAGTTGGAGTGCGAGACCTTCGCAACACTTACCGTAGGACCCACCGTCATGGGGCGTTGTCTGTTGAGCACAACCAGGATGTTAAGGAGTTTGGCTTCCTCAGCACAAAACCTAACTTTAAAATCCGAGCCCGGCAATTCTGATAAAGTAGATAAAGAAACAAATGAGAGCTTAAATTATGCGCGAACCTTGAAACCTAAAAAAAAGAAGCTAAAGGGAGCAAGAGAACGAGAAACCTCAGGGGTGGTTCTTTAAATCACACCGCCAACTTGATTTTAACACAAAAAATACAAATTTTACAATTTAGAATTTATATAAAACAACTTAATTATTTGTTAATTGATGAAATTTCACAAATCTTACGTGAATTTACCCGACAATCATTTTATTTTGAGACCACATAGTATGGCGCGAATTCGGTACATGATGCCGGCGGATGAAACCATTCAACTCACACGATCAAAGGAGAGACGTTTTGAAAGCCTAATTTCGCATTAGAGCGCACCTCGTTGTTTATTTTACATATTTTAAAGAGAGATGCAATTGACTGCACATGCACAGAGATTAGTGATGTAGATCGCTGGAAAGATGATAAGTATAAATTATCGTATGAACACCATGAGGCCCTCTCTGTTCAACTAACAAATAGAAGAAGAGACATTTTGAAAGCTTAATTTCGAACTTGATCGCACATCGTTGTCTATTTTCACGCGGTAAAAAGAGAAGTTCGATCTTCTGCAGACATCAATGACTAAATAATTTTAAAATGTTATATAAAGTGTGAAGATTAAAAAAATTAATCAAATTTAATATGCGAGGTGTGTTCAAAAAGTAAGGTGACTTTTCAATTTTCGCGGGCTACGTACATACAAGTTTTAAATTTTTTGTTTTGTTGTGTTGGTACACTCGTCACGATCATATGTTCACAGTCTTGACTATATAGCTCGTGTTGTTTTTCTGGCAGAGGCGTAAAAGTTTAGAAGGGTTTGGTGTGCTCCGCGATTTTCTTCTTTCGAAAAAAATGGATCAAAGAGTTTGCATTAAATTTTGTGTGAAAAATGGAATCCAGTGCTCTAAAACTCTTGAAGTGTTGACAGTTGCATACGGTGAGTCTACTCTGAGTAAGAAAACGGTGTATAAGTGGTACAAGCTGTTCCACGAAGGCCGAGAGGCAAAAACGTCCGGAACTTTGGAAAAACAATTCGTGGCTTTTGCATCACGATAATGCACCTGCTCATTCATCGTTGCTTGTGATAGATTTTCTTACCAAAACAGCGCCACAGTCATGCCTCAGCCTCCATATTCACCGGAATTGGCCCCCAGTGATTTTTTCTTTTCCTAAAACTGAAGAGACCCATGAAAGGACATCGATTTTCAACGATTGAGGAGATAAAAACTGCATCGCTGAAAGAACTCAAGGCTATACCACAAAATGATTATCAGAAGTGCTTCGATGATTGGAAAAAGCGATGACACAACTGTATTATATCTGAGGGGGATTACCTTGAAGGGGACAACATAAATATTGAGGATTAAATAAATATTTTTTGAGAAAACCATAAAGTCACCTTATTTTTTGAACACACCTCGTATGCAATCATTATTTTTTATATTTTTTAATTGGTTTGCGTTATTTTATAAGATTTTTTTCATTCATTTACTCAATTTCACCAAGATAAAAATTGATTCTTCAATTAGGAAGCTGACGCGCGGGAAATTTTAATTGATAAGAAAATACCAGCACGTGCAGGCAAGGAAAAAATTCTGGTGTGTAATGAAGCAGCAAGCTGGAAATTCACGTCGTCGAATTCCAGGATTTTACAAACTCTTTCGACGCCTTCTGATATTAATTTTTCAAATTCCAATATCACGAATCGGAGATTTTTTTCTTTTTTTGGTTTTTTGTTTATCTTTGGTAGGCCCCTCGGGGCACATTGGTGGTAACTTAGCTCGGACACGTACCATTGAAATTGAAAGTAAATAGCCAATGAAAAAATGTTTACATGTATAACTTTGCAAACCATGGTTATTTAAAAAATACCAGATATAAAAATCGATAAGTAATTTATATTACGGTTTCATATATTCTCCACTAATTCTCAAAATTATTTCTTATAGTTTACATTCTTTTAAAAGTTATAATTTGTTCACTCTACAATATTATATTTTTATTTAAACTGATGAAACTTTTAGTGCAATATCTATATAGATAGTTCTTTAATGTTATTTAGTATTTATTTTTATTTTTTTGGTCTGTAATTTCTATGGATTTTTTAGACTATTCGTCTAATCAAGTTCTCGTATGTATTTTCCAATTTCTTAAGTATTATAATTATATTCTAAAAATTTTATAAAAATATTATTATAATTGCAAGTAGTAGGAAAATTATTCTTTCCGTTTTTAGCTGTGAAGACGACAGTTCTAAGCCAGATTAGGTTTCGCAATGACCAAAAAAATTAAACGAACAGAATTTCACTGGCGCATTTATAACAAATATCATGTTCCATAAACTATGTTTTCAAATAAACTATAAACTATTATAATTAATACAGCTACTCGAAATATTTACGTACGTTGTATAATAAAAAATTTGAAATATACATCATATAAATATCATTCAAATTATTTCTTAAGTTTCTTCAGAACTTTGAAATATATTTCAAATGATTCCTATTATTTTCGTAACATTTTTATAAGGTTCGAAAAAATTTCCCCAAAATCTTCCGAATTTTTTTACAATTTTATCAATCTTTTAAAATGTTTCGAAATATTTTTAGGACTGAAAAATCCCGAAAAACAACATTCCCGATACTGTAAAATTCCTGAAATTATAAAATGCCGAAATCTGAAAATCCTACATATAAAAATTCCAGAATAATAAGATTGTGGACATTTTCTAAATAAAATTTGTGTCCAAAAATATATTTTTTCAATCATTTTAATTTATAATTCAAACAAATATTTGGTTTGACTTTAAACATCTAAAACGTTTTTTCTTTTATATAGATATTTTATTATTTTATTTAAAAAAATATTTGTAAACAAACTATCCACTTTCAAAAGAAGCGACCAAGAATAAGAAAGTGTCTCGCTGACTTGCAGTGAGCGTGGAAAAGGTGTATTTTCGCATTTTTAACATTTAAATTAAAACTTTTTCGCGTTGTAACAATTTCGAATCCCAAAATATGTTATTTTCGACCTTACCTATTTAGTGTTTTGTGAATTGTATTTGTACCCTAAAAGCATATAATTAGTTTTTAAATTTACAAAAGATACCTTTTTTTACATACCTAGAGGTAAAAAAAAGTCTGCCTTATTTTTCCGGATTTTAATAACTTGATTTCTGAGAGATATTCCTATTAAATTCACCCCCGCTTACCAGTGGCTGAAATGCCTGAGGAAAAAATTCCCAAGACCCAAGAATAAAAATTAGATGTACAGCGAATTTTTTAATTTTTTATTGAGATTATCTTTATAACTTGTGATTTCAAACATTTTTTAAAATTTAGTTTTTAGAAAATGCTGTAGGAAAATATCAACAAGATCCAGGTTCAAAATTATAATTACCACAAAGCTTCTGTGCTTTCATAGGGACGACTGAAATATCTGAAAGCAAAAAATTTCCGATTCGGTAAAACCCTCTCTGCCCCGAATAATAAAATTCCAAAACTAATAAAATTCCTGAACAGTTTATAATATTACAGAATTTTTAAATTCCCAAATAATCACAGAAAAAACTAAGAATAAAATTTGTTGCAGGAAATTTTTTAGAGCGATAAATTTTTGTCTAGCCAACTTCGCGTCTTTCAAAAAACATGTGTTTGTCATGGAAATCAAAAGAAAGTTTAATTGATATTTGTGTAAAGTTTATCCTGTGAAGTAAATTTTTGTTGAAGAGAATCTTGTGTCGGAAATCGATGTAAAGTTTAGCTCTGTTTTTTCCGTGATAAAATTCCCTGAATAAAATTTTGTCTTCATTAATATTATTTACTTATTAAAAATACAATAGTAAAATATTTTTATCAAATAAATTTTGCTTTAATATTTAAAGTGTTTAAAAATTCTTTGATTTTAAAATTGAAATAATTCTACAAAAAATGTATAGACAAATTAATGTAAAGAAACGTGTGTCTCAAACGGAAAAAAATTCTCCCTAAACTTTCTTTGAACCTAATAACATTTTCCAAACACTTTGCAGGACTTGAATCAGCACTAATTTATCTGAAAGTGGTATGGCGCTAGTATGAGAATATGTACAAATATGTCCATCCACATGTAAAGAATAATATAACCTCAACTCATGTGAATTAAATACTCTATAAAATATACTCTGTACATTAAATATATAATTTATGAAGTGAAAGTGCAATATCGAAATGGTAAGTACAATACTAAAAAACCTATGAAAATAATTTATCATAAAAGAACGAGTTCAATCACGGAAATTATTTTCCTGTACATGTTATCCTTACTTACCTTTCTTAAGTTTCGTGCGACTTTCAAAAAACGTATGACCACATTTACACTTGCGCAGAAAGTTATGACTTTTGTTATGTTACATTTTGTAACTCACAAGGCACATGTTATGGTAAAAGTTATAGTTAATGATAATTCATCAAGTTGTGAAATATATCTCCACTACACATCACTAAGGCTACGCGATTATCCATTATTCGTTTCGATCTAGTTTATTACTAAACTTCTTATCACTGATACGTCACGAATTCTTATTTTTATATATGTAAACGCTTTTCTGGAGTCATAGTCATCGTCGTGGGACGTCGCAGGAATTTAAAAATCATCGAGACGCCGGAAAGACTTAACTAACTCGCTACACCTACTGAGAACTTGACTGTACCATTCAAATTCTCCCGCCAGTTCTACCATAAGTCGTTGCTGCCAACTTAACTGCTAAAAACCTCAACGGGAATTGCTTGCAGAGTTTGGCAGGAAATTACCAGAATTTTCTGCAAGACCTGGATAACTTCAGAAAATTCCGAAGTCTCCGAACAACAGAGCATATATTTCATCTAATTTCTGGACAAATCTGATGCGTAAACTCTACCATCGACATTTACTGTGCGTGTGGTCACACTGTAGTTCAGGCCCGTGTCATGAACACTCTGAATTTATAATCACGGTGCAAGAATAATAAATGTAATAAACGAGGCCGTTACATTATAAATGTCTAGGGACGCTTCCGGAGAGCAAAAATAATACCTTATGCTGTTTATTTTGAGGAAAATAGCAACAGAGAATTAAACGCTAAGTCTATAAATAACTGGATCGTTTCACATCGTACGGCATTGTTTTAGTCCTACGGTTGTCCACGCGACGTTAACGAAGTCTGCGAACTCCGACCAATGGGAGACGAGCAAGGTGGAAATCACGTGGGTCGGGTTAGCTTATGAATTCTCAAGCGAGTAGCAATCGCTCTTTTAGCTTTTACGTCGTTGTACCCAGTTAATAGTTCCGGTGTGTGAATAGGAGGAATGCTACGTCACCCGTCCGTGGAGCTGAGCCACGTTTCAAGTCTTCTCTTTGCTGTAGATTGTGAAATCGTCGTATCAGAGGATAAGACTTTTCAGTTCCAATCGAGTGAAACCTCTCAGTCTGTTTTCTCTCTCATTAGTTGGCCCAGAAAGCCCAAAAGTTTCTTAAATTTGTTTGTAGTGTGAAATTCAGTTGGCCAAGAAAGCCCTGAAGTTTCTTAGAATTATTTGTTTGTTTGATTTTAGTTGGCCCAGAAAGCCCAAAAATCTAGTGTGGGCCCAGAAAGCCCAAAGTTAATTGTTGATTTTAGTTGGCCAAGAAAGCCCGAAAATTTAGTTGTTAAGGTTAAGTTAGCCACGAGGCCACGAGGTTTCACCAGATTGTCTCTTTAAAATGTTTATAGTGAAAATTCTTATTTTATGCCATCCTTTTCTTATTTGAACTTGCGTTATGTTTTGTATTTTATTTGTATTGATAAGATTTTATATTCAATTGTGTGCTATATTTGTTATGATTTCACTTATGCAATTTTATTGTGGTGATCTGATAATATCAATGTGTAAGTTGTGTGCCCTATGCTCTAGTTCTTGTAAATAGTCACCCCCCCCCCCTCCCCACATGCAGAATATAATTAGTCGTTCCTGAAAGATAAAAAATTAGTATCTTAAATTCCCCTTTTCAAAATGCGTTCGTTAGAATGAGGTGTTACCCCCTATAAATGCAAACTTAGTCGCATACCCCACAACCCTATGTTCCAGAGTAGTAGCCCCTCCCCGTTCTTCTTTTGAAAATTAACAATTGTTTCCTAAAAATGACCCCTTTGTGAGATGTACTCTTCAAAACGAGTTATAATCTTGTAATTTGTAAATGTAGTAGTTTGCCCCACAGCCTTATATGCTGGAATAGTTGCCCCCCCCCCCCACTCTTTTTTCCTATATGGAAAAAATATGTTATTTTCTACTTTTTCACCTCATTCTACGAAAAATTAAATGCGAAATTGAGTAAGGCTTTATTCTACAACCACGCGAAATCATGAAACATCGTAAGGGGAAACTGTTCAATCGTTAGGAATGTTATACCCCGAAATCGTGCCCTATTTTGTTGTAATAATTTTAAAGCATTCATGAACTTCGGTGTATAGTTCTAAAATCAAGAAAATGTGATTTAGTTAATTATGGTCGATATGTGCTAAATCAATCATAAGACTATCCTAAATAAATGTCAACTATGTTATTTTGCTATATAATTTCCTATGTTTTCATTGACGAGTAAGAAAACCTTACCTTTATAAAATCACGCCCTTTGCCGAATTATCCTACTTTTGATTTGAGCTAGCGGGAAAGTAATGGGGAAGTTCAAGTTCCGGTACACCATAACCTCGAAATGTAATTTGATTTAGTCAAGTTAACTTTAGAATTTGAAAGTAAGAATTCTAGTTTCATTGGATTTTGAGATTTCGCTTAGTTGTTTGTTTTTGTTAATTCCTTTGACCCATGAAAGGTCTGGCGCCCAACATTGTTTGTTAAAAGGTTATTTTGAGGTTACGGTGCCGAAAGTGTATTAATTCTCTTTGACGAAAAGACATTAATAATGCAATGGCGTCACGAACGTGGGGACCCGAAAAATAAGCAACGGTAAAGGTTTTTTAAATTAACAAGAAAAATTTTGGAAAAAGTTAGTCCGAAAAATTTTGAATAATCAGACCCAAGAAAATTTTGATTACATAAAAATTTTCCGGAAATAGGTAAATGAACCCTAACTAGTTAAAGCCGCTATAACACCCTTAAACCCCCATTTAAAAATTGACTGAGATAAATACCCGTGAATTTTCTAAGTAAGAATAATTTCTAAATCATCAAGGTGGCTACAAATCCCAAATTCATTCAGACGATACATGGATTATGGACCTGAACAAGGAAGACCTTGTGACTGAGCTTGTGAACCGAGGCTTGTCAAGCGAAGGTACGCTTCCAGTCCTGCACGAACGTCTCTACAGGTTGGAAAGTCGAGCTCGTGGTGAAAATTATCCCGCTAAGGAAATAGTAGACTCACGCGATTTAACTCGTATCGAAGAATACCCGGAATTTGACCCTGATGAAACTCATTTCGAACCAGCGGAAAATGCCTCTAACCTAGAAAAAGAAAATCCGCGAGAAATTTCAGTAGAGAATTTGAGTTTAGGCACTAAACGAAAAGATTCAAATAGAATCGCGAATAAAGTATCAAGTCCACCTAAAGTAAATAAAGATTGAGTAACACTCTCGGACGATACTTTCGACCCTTAAACAAACATGCGGGATTTAAATTCGTCGATAAGAATTCAACCTTAGAACAAAAACAAACAAATTCCGAGAAACAACCCGATTTCTGGGAATGATAATAGAATAAGGGAAAGCGACGAGAAATATAAAAGTCATAAGAGTTATTGTCATGATTATGACCGCCTTAATTATTCTAATAATTGGAATGATTATCATAACGTTTATGATCGTCATGATTTTCCAAGAAATGGTAGAGATTTTAGTTCGCGTAATTTTTATGAAGATCGGGAGAATCAGTTTAATTATCGATCTTACAATCCACCTGGTCAGTACTATAGAGATGGATTTTTGCGAAATAATAGGTATGACCTACACTAGTGTAGAGCTGAAAATGTTAGTCATTATCCTTCTAAAAATATCCATGAGAATTTTAAAGATAGTCGAAGTCATTACCCCATTGATTATGATGGTTATTACGATAGACCCGTTATAAACTCTGGCAGAGGTCGGATGTCCTTTAACGAAACCAATTATCCTCTGGATAGTTATTATTATAAGAGAAATACCCCAGAACAATATAGAGTTACCAGAGATGTTTCAGTGAATTTTTCTGGAGAGGATAGAATTCGTGACGCCCCTACAGATATCACCATAGGTAATAAGACTCGCAATCCTCCCAGAAACACCTCTCCAGATGATAGACACAGTGATGGTTTCTTTTATCAGTCAAAGAGGGAGATACCAGATCATTACGACCTTGAAGATCAGTTTTTTGAAGGGAACCCTAGGCCACTGGGAAATAGTACGATTTTTCGACCTAGTCGCTCACATGCTAACGTGGATTTTCATCATGAAACCTCCCACTCTCAAGATGATTTACTAAATCGCTCAGATCATCCACAGGTTCATTTATAACCCTTTTTGGATGTTCCCCATCATAGTAACACTCGAGGTCTACCAAGGCAAACTCCCCCGTGTAGTCGCTACCGTAATAACTTTCCACGAATTTGCAGCGGATTGTCGGAACAGGTTCAGCGATCCTGACTTCGAATTTGAGTTGACCCAAAAGATACATAGGCATACTCAGGGTGATCGTGAACCTGTGCCCGATATTTGACTTTTTTGTTGGCCATGTTTGACAGATTATCCCCTAAACGGACGGAGGAAGAGGAGGTTAGTTACGCGCATCGAAATTTGTTACTATGTTTACACCTCTCAATTCAAAGGTCCACTATACGAAATTTCGCGAATTTAGAACGAGTGGCAGTAGCAGCGGAAAAGTAGCACCAGAGCGATTGTTACTGCCGGACTTAGCGTATCATGAGCCTAATTACCAGCCAAAAATTAAGCATAGAGAAACCATTTCGTTGTTAGATAAGGAATTAGAGTGGGAGAGTCCCAGACAGCCTTTATTTAACGAAAGATACAAAGTTGTCACGAACTCCCGTCCCCAAGCCTAGTCGAAACAATAATAACTTTAGTCGAAACCATAATAACCCTAGTCGAGAACCCAACCCAAAAAACGACCCTAACCATAACAGAAACTCTAATCCTAGTCGAAACCCCAATGAAGGGAATAATACGAAAAGCGAATCTCAGGCTAACGCTAATAAAAGGAGTCAAAAGGATCCAAATTCTAATCAACCTTTCAAAAATTCTAATCACCTTAATAAGCCGTTTTTACCCGTAACGAGCGAAGCAGAGAGTCCAGAATCTTCCCCCAAAGATGGTATAGCTTGTTGGAATTGTGGACGGCAAGGCCACCGTCACTATGTTTGTGACGAACCTAGAACTATATGTTGTTTTGGTTGCGGTAGGAAGGACATAACGAAGCCTTTCTGCCTCAATTTCTCGGAAAACGAACAAAAGAATCGTTAAGCGGGGCCACAGCAATTCTTAACCTTCCCGAGGAGCCCCTAATTACAATTCATTTCGCTTTGTGGTTCCTTCTGAGGTCGTTCGAAGTGAGGGAGGAGTCGCTGTGGTCACGAACGAGGTGGATGATCTTGAATTTCCCAAACTTTTCACTCCTGACAGATCAGAAGCTGTTTGTAGTTCCCAAGATTTTTACTCCCATTCAAATAATAAGTTGCTTCCTCTAATTCAACCCTCTCCACGAGTCAAAATGAAGGACCCCACACCAATTCCCATTTTTTAAATAAAAGAAATTTATTATGCTCCCACACCCCTGAGTGAACCTGAACCTTTGAAGTTCGTTAACCTCCACATTTTAGGCCACCCTACTAAGGCTTTAATGCATGGAGGCTCTTCTAGAACCTTTATAGGACCTAAAGGTATGATGCTAGCAGAGGATTTGGGATTGGAAATGAATGACAGTAATGGTTTAGTGCAGGTGGCGAACAGTATCTTAGTAATGAAAAGCCTACCAGTGGCCTTAGCTCTAGGTATAGATTTCATAAAATTTTTTGAGATGCAAATAGACTTTGTGGACCGGACCTGAAATTTCAAAAAGGACCCTTTTAAAATATTTAAATTTCAAATAGGGGAATGGACCAAAGATAGGTGCTGTAGGTTGAATGAGCTAACCACGAATCAGACCGAAATTTTAAAAATCTTTTTGAAAATCGAATTACCAAAAATTCCTGAGAAACCCGGGTTAATGGATCTAACAGAACACATAATTGATGTTGGTGAGCATCCAGCTATAAAACAAAGGCGTTACTTAGTATCTTCTAAAGTCTTGGTGGATCAAATCGCGGAAGTAGATCACATGTTAGCAGATGACATAATAGATCCCTATAAAAGCGATTGGTCGTCCCCTGTTGTGATGGTTAGGAAGCCCGATAAGAGTTATCGATTCTGTTTAGATTTCCGTAAGCTAAATGACGTAACAAAAAAGGATGCCTACCCCCTTCTTCAAATGAACGGAATACTGGACAAGTTGCATAAGGCTAGATACATTTCGAAAATAGATATATTTAAAAGTTTTCTGCAAATTCCGCTCGAGTTAGGAATTTGAGAAAAGACCGCGTTTACCGTACCTGGTCGGGGGCTCTTCCACTTTAAAAGAATGCCGTTTGGTCTCACCAATGCTCCCGAACCTCTCCAGAGGTTGTTAGATCGCCCTCATTGGTCCTGAAATGGAACCCTACTATTTCGCCTATCTAGACGATATAATAATCATGACGGAAACCTTTGATAAGCATTTGGAACAGCTGGCTAAAGTGCTGGCTAAAATCAGAGATTCTGGAATGAAAATAAGTCCAAACTAATGTGAGTTGTACGCCTCAGAGGTCCAATATTTAGGCTATTTAGTAACACAACTAGGTTTGCAAATCGATCTAGAAAAAGTAGCACCCATTTTAGAATATTCTGTCCGTCAAAATTTTTGAAAAATCCGATGTTTCTTGGGAATGACGTGGTATCGTA
Source organism: Belonocnema kinseyi (assembly GCF_010883055.1). Taxonomy (NCBI): domain Eukaryota; kingdom Metazoa; phylum Arthropoda; class Insecta; order Hymenoptera; family Cynipidae; genus Belonocnema; species Belonocnema kinseyi. Next base: position 12,880,796 of record NC_046657.1, on the reverse strand, counting down.
GATTCATCCTAGATTATGCCATCTGAGCTTCACCTCAAACGAAGGTACTACAAAATGATCAAAGATGGCCATGGACAGAGGATCAACAACTAGCTTTCTAACAAATTACAGCATGTTTAACCGATGCACCGGTATTGTCCTGTCCACACTTCGAGGTTCCTTTTGAACTGCAAACTAAAGCTAGTGATTTCGGATTGGACGCAGTATTAACACAATCCATAGGGGGAACTGAATACGTGATATCATACGCTAGAAGGTCCCTAACAGTAGCTGAGCGGCATTATAACACCACTGAAAAGGAATGCCTGGCTGATATATGGGCCATCCAAAAGTTTCGCGCATATTTAGAGGATTGCCACTTCACGGTCATTACAGATCATAGCAACTAACCTTGGCTACATAATCTTAAAAATCCAACTGGTAGACTCGCGTGGTGAGCGTTATCGTTACTCAAGTATGATTATAAAATAGTGCATAGAAAGGGAGCTCTTCATCATGTCCCAGATGCCCTATCCAGGATGCACGAAGATTCTCTAGAAAATATTCACCTTAGTAGTGACGTAACACCCTCGTCGTACTATCGTCGTTTCGTTGCCGTGAATGATTTTCCAGAGAAATTTCCTACTTGGAAAATTTTGAAAAATAAACTCTACCACTACTGACCCGATCCCGTCATTTCAACCTTATTCCGGGATATGAATGTGTGGAAACTGGTCCCAAGTGACGATGAACGCGGGATGATCCGGGAATAAGCCCATGACGAACCCCAGGCTGGTCACTTAGGCACTCAAAAGACGTATATGAGGATAGCCTCAGATTATTTTTGGCCAGGTTGTTATAGAGATGTAGCCGAATACGTCCGCAGATGCAAAATTTGCCAAGCTTGTAAGGTGGATCAGAGGGCACCCCTGGGATTCATGGATCAGCGTATCGTAGAACAGCCCTGGATTGTCGTGGCCGCAGATATAATGGGCCCCTTTCCCTCAAGTAAATCAGGATTTAAGTATGTACTCGTAATACAGGACTTATTTACAAAATTGGTCAAATGTGTCCCTTTGCGTTCGCCTACTGGTGGGAGAATTCGGGATTCATTTCAGGAGCTTATAATAAATCGCTGAGGATATCATTAGGTCCTTCCGACGGATAACGGTACGGAATTCGTTACTAATACCCTCCGCTCCATTATACAAGAATTTAATATCTTACACTCTACCCCCTCCCCCCGTATCACACTACCGCTCCTGGGATGAATATCTATGAGAATTTCGTTTCGCCTATAATACTGCCTATCATACTATCTTAAAAACTACTTCCGCCTTTTAAAACCTCAGTCGTAAACCCAAACCAATCAATTCCTTGTGGAGACGAGAGGATGGTGAACCTGTGATAGACCCTCAAGCCCCTGAATTGTGGAGAGACCGCATGATAAAGTTACAAGTTATGAGAGACTAGGTTATCGAAAATCTAGACAGCGCCTTTCAAAAACAATCTAATCATTACAACCTCCGCCGCCGACAGTTAAGGTTTTCACGCGGCGATTTAGTATTATCCCGTCGTCGTATTCCATCATCCAAAAGGAAACAAATAGCGGCTAAACTCAATCATAAGTTTGTCGGACCGTAGTAAAGTCCATATAGAAGACCTCAAGCCCTACATAACTTCTTACTTTGATCCCGATTCTGATTTACAGATACCACGGTCAACTTCTTAGTCGTTTCTGTAATTGTCATCACTGTAACCCTGGTTACAGTGATTATACAAAAATTGTGCGCCAAGCTTCAACGGAGAACGGAGAAAATAGAGAAGTTGAATATAAAGTTGAAAGAGCAAGAGTTAATTATAAAAAACCAACAGGAGCTTTTGAAAAATATGAGTGTCCTTACTCAGAGGTTGCAATCAGAGTTAGAGGAATTAAGGACAATCGTCATCGACAAGCGGATGGCAGAGGAACCGGACAATAGTGGGTTCACGGTGGAAGACAACCGAAGGATCCGTGAAACCCCGGGCTGGAAGTATCTAAAGCCCTATGAGGCCATCTTCGAAAAGATCCAAAGAAGATATCCGGGACTGTTCATTGCTGTAAAAGAGGTTGTCGTCGCAGAGATGGAACACGGGGCAAGGCCGCGGACTACAACCGGAGGAGATTCTGGTGTCATCCTGGAGAAAGTCTTTGACGAAGAGGAGGAGGAACTGGATCCTATTCTAGATGAGGCTTGCAATTCAAAATTCTTCCAAAAGGGCGAGGGTCACGTGAGGGAGCCCAAGGAAGCGACGAAGACCACACCGAAGGAGGAGCCCGACTACCCGAAACCCTTCATGCGTAGAACTAGACCCTCTCAATCCTTGTGTTTGTTAAAAATCGAAAACCCCAGTCAAGAGGAGTCCGTAAGTGAAGAGAGCCAGGAACGAGAAGTTGCTAAAGCAGAAAGCATAACACCAACATCTGGAGGTCTGGGGAGAAGCACCCAATGCTCCTTGTCGCCCAAAAACCCTTGTAGTATGAACCTTATTAGTCATTTGTAAACAAATCCCTATATTCGATATGCACCCACCCCATCTTTGTCTACAAAATAGTCGTCGTTAACCCAACGAATATAAATTTTGAGACAGAAAATAAACCTTATTACTAATCATAGTCCTAAAAAATGTCGTCATTCTAGTTATCTAATACTAAAAACAATATTGTGTGTAGTCGTACCCTGCGCCTGAAAGTATGTATGTATTGCTGATTATAGTTTTTATTCAAAAAGTTTTATTTTTCAGCAATAATTAGGTTATCATTTTTGTAGAAATCATAATTATGAATAAATAATACATCACTGAGGCTACGCGATGCTCCATGATTCATTTCGATCTACTTTATGATTTAACTTCTTATCGCTGATACGTTCCGAATTCTTATTTTTATATATGTTAACCCTTTTCTGGAGTCATAGTCGGTTTATAGTTCTGAAATCAGGAAAATGTTATTGAGTGAATTGTGGTCGATACATGCTAAATCAATCATAAGACTATCGTAAATAAATGTCAACTATGTTATTTTGCTATATAATTCGCTGTTTTCATTCACGAGTAAGAAACCCTTACATTTCTAAAACCACGCCCTTTCCCGAATTATCCTACTTTTGATTTGGACTAGCGGAAAAGTAATAGGAAAGTTCAAGTTTCGGTACACCATAGCCTCGAAATGTAATTTGGTTTAGTCAAAAGAGATTTAGAATTTGAGAGTGAAAATTCTAGTTTCGTTGGATTTTGAGATTTTGCTTAGTCGTTTGTCTTTTGTTAGTTCCTTTGACCCATGAAAGGTCTGGCGCCCAACATCGTTTGTTAAAAGGCTATTCTGAGGTCAAGGTGCCGAAGGTGTATTATTTCCGTTTGTCGAAAAGACAATAATATTACAAAATTAATCATTATTTATTACATGGCCCAATAATTTCATAAATAATATTGAATAATTATGGATTTGAGGTTGTATTATTTTATTGTTGCGATTGTCTCGTGGGCGGCTATATTTATACCACGTGATTTGTACAAATGTTCGTACTAACGCCACGCACAGGAATTACGAAATACGAATTTTCAAGAAAATACCTGAATTTTCAACTAAAATAGGTAAGTTTTAAACAAAAAATCGAATACACAAATTTTTGGTTGAAAGAATTAATATTTTCTACCAAAACAAGTTTAGTAAACAATTTAGATTTAGAAAATTTTTCAAGCAAAATCTCGAACTTTAAATTAAAATGATGAATCTTCAATAAAAAATTACTTTTAACCAAATAGGTGAGTTTTCAACAAAGAACAATATTTTTTTACCAAAAAAGACGATTTTTCAACAAAATACATGAATTTTTAACTAAAACAGTTCAATTTTCAACGAAAAATGAAATATTTATATTTTCATTTAAGAAAATTAATTTTCAATGAAAAAAATTACTTTTCCACTAAAATGTGAATCTTCAACCAAAAAGAGTAATTTTTTATTAAGAAAGTCAAATTTTCAACTAAAAAAAAGGCGAATTTTATATTTTAAACCAAAGATGCAATAGTACATGGATTCTGCAAAAAAATTAACTTTTGACAAAATACGTTAATTTTAAATTAAATGGTTGATTTTGTATATGAAAAGGATAACTTTTAAAAGATAAACCGAATAGACTAAGAATATTAATTTTCTACCAAAATAGGCAAAGTTTCAAGCAAAAAAATTAAGTTCCAACCATAAACAATAATTTTGTACAAAATACGCGAATTTCTAATTAAATAGTCGAATTTTTAACTAAAAAAGATTAATTTTCAACAAAAAATGGAACATGTTAAGTTTTCGTTATGGAAATTGTTTTCAAACATCAAACAAAGAATGTTCAACAAAATAGTTTAATTTTCAAAATATAAATGTGATATAAAACATAAATAGTTAAATATTCAGTTAATAAAATGTTTTCAAACAAAACAAGACAAATTTTCAGCAATATAAATCAATTTTCAACAAAAGAAATATGTTTTTAATAAAAATGATGTACATTTCACCCAAGAAAATGAATTTTTAACAACGAAACTTAATCATTCACCAAAAAAATTAAACTTGGACAAAATACATTAATTTATAACCAAATAATTGAACTTTCAACTAAAAAAGATCAAGTTTCAACCAAATCTCGAATAATTAAATTAAAATTTTAAAAATTACTTTTCAACAAAACAAAGAACGAGTTTCGAACAAGCTATTGTAATCTAGAAGATTAATTTTCGACCAAAAAACATTAAATTTAACCAAATACAAGAACAATAAAAAAGATATATTTCGGGTACTAATCGTGTATAAAACTACGAATTTTAGCGAACCTTCCTTGAAAATTGTCAATCGAAAAAATTATTTGTTAACCCCAGGAAAACAAAATTTTAACAACATAATTCAATTTTCCTAACATGATTAATTTTCTTCTAAAAAAGATGTATTTCAATCAAAATACATGAATTTTCAAGTAACAAAACTAACTTTTAAACACAAAATGGAATAGCTTTTTATCTCAATATCTATATTTTTATATATTTTATTAATTTTTGACATGTTTATTTATTATGTTATCTTCTTCCCCATTTTATTCTTCAAAATTGTAAATTTATGATGAAAATTGGTTTAAAAATCGCGCGCATTTCATCACTTCTGGTTCCGGTTGAATCGATGTTAATCAAAACAGTGGGAAGTTGTGGCAGAACTCTACCTAGAGGATCTCTACACTCTTAGAAATTCCCTCTGAACGATCAAATCAGTTCTTTAATCGTTAAAGTAGAATACATTCAAAGCAGATTCGTTTCACTCTTAACCGATCTAGTTTAACGCTAACCGTGAAACTGCACCTTCTACGCGTTAAAGTAGAACCGCTTATCGTTAAATCTGTTTTCAAACTTAATTCTCAAACGATAGCACTTTATGCGTAAAAGTATTCCTTTAATCGTTAAGGGGAAATTTCTGAGAGTGTAGGGTAGAAAATGTTATGTCTTATATACATACAGTTTGTCCACTCTGACACCGCACACCGCATCTGAGTTTCTAATATCTTTGGCGCAGGACGCACCGTTTGTCGAAGTGTACGTAATATTCAAACTGCGAGCTTCCGATCTTAATATAAGTGATCAATCATAATTATTAAAACTAAACTTAGAGAAAATGGATTCTGTTACATTTAAAGCATAAGACACTCAGGATCGGTACTACAGTTAGTATTCAATGTAGCTTAAAGATGGTCTGTCAAACACATGGACATAGGAAACACGGGACTAGGCATGCCATCCTTAATTGGGAGAATTCCATGAGCTGGGAGAGCCGCCATCTCACGATGTGCCATTTGATTATGCGCACGAGCATTTGTGCCGACAAATTGTGCATGTGAATATAAATATGTGGCCGCTGCCATGTTTGTCGCGTGACATCAAAAGGTGTCTCATTGCATCACCCCCGCAATAGCATGCCTAGTCCCTTGTTTCCTATGTCCATGGTCAAACATTTTACTGCACCTGCCTTGTATAGCTGTTAAATGTCAGCCAGTTACCCAAGTCGGTAAAACATTTTTACGACACTTGGCTTTTAATATTTCAACCCGACGCATAATATTCAACTGCGAACTCCAGACCTTAATACAAGTAATCAATTATAATCATTAAGATTAAGCTTAGAGAAAATGGATTATGTTTAATTTAAAGAATAAAACACTCAGAGTTGGTAATAAAATTACGAGGGTAGTTCAATAAGTCCTTTGAATGACCAACAGATGGCGCGCGAATCGCTCCAAATCATCTGTTTTCAGTCAGCACCACTTCCGACTAGATATATGGTGCAGTCACAGTCCACATCTTCTGAGTTTACGTGTATTTATAACCAATTGAAAAAAAAAATTGTTCGTTAAGAAAAATGGAAAAAAACGAGTTCAGAGCGGTAATCAAACATTTTCATTTAAAGGGTTTAACTCCATATGAGATAAAAAATGAATTGGACTTAGTTCATGGCACATCTGCCCCTGCCTTAGCAACGGTTTATAACTGGGTAAATGAATTTAAGGTGGTTTTAGCGTGACTCAGCGAGTCATATGAGAGTGTAAAAAAGTATTTTTGATTTACATGGAATCTTTTGTGTTTGAAAATCCGAAAATTAATTAAGATAGACATTTATGGCCGTCCCGCG
>NC_046657.1:12866957-12874014 GCF_010883055.1 Belonocnema kinseyi | reverse complement strand
GAAAACGCACTTTTCTGAAGGATTAAAAAACTTGAAAAGCGATTGACCAAGTGTATAGAGCTCCAAGGAGATTATGTTTAAAAATAAAAAAAAATTTACCCAGAAAAAATTGTTTTTATACTTCATTCTAAGGACTTATTGAACTACGCTCGTAGTATTTGATGTAGTTTAAATATGATGAGTCAAACAGTTTCACTACATGTGGTTTGTATAGCGGTTAAATATCAGCCAGTTACCGAGGTCGGTAAAACAGTTTAAAGACACTTGGCTTTTAATATTTCAACTGAGCGCGTAATATTCAACTGCCAACTCCCGATCCTAATATAAGTAATTGATTATAATTATTAAAATAAAGCTTAGAGAAAATGGATTTTGTGCAATTTGAAGAATGAGCCACTCAGGGTCGGAAATACAATTAGTAATCAATGTAGTTTAAATATGATCAGTCAAACAGTTTTATTACACGTGGCTTGTGTAGCGATCAAGTATAAACCTATTACCAAGGTCGGTAAAAACAGTTTTACTACACTTGGCTTGTATAGCGGTTGAATGTAAGGCAGTTACCGATGTCGGTAAAACAGTTTACTACACTTGGTTTATGCAGCAGTTAAACGTAAGCCAGTTACCGGCGATTGGTAAAACAGTTGTAGAACGTACCTGAATTGCAGAGCTGAAACCGCTAAGCCGGTACAGACGGTCGGTAAAACAGTTAGCAGGATTCCTACCTTGGCAGCCTCAGTCAGTATATGGCTTAGAACCATGGACATAGGAAACACGGGACTAGACATGCCATCCTAACTTGGGCGAGAGGGGTGGAATCCACGGGAAGGGGGGAATTCCATGAGTGGGAAGAGCCGCCATTTTACGATGTGCTATTTGATTATGCGCACGAGCATTTTTGCCGAAAAACTGTGCATGAAAATATAAACATGTGGGCGCTGCAATGTTTGTCGCGGGACATCAAAAGATGGCGACTTCCCCCTTCATTGCATCACCCCCGCAATGGCATGCCTAGTCCCTTGTTTCCTATGTCCATGCTTAGAACTCTTACAGCACTACTAGTTAACTAAGAAAATGACTTTTTCACCACGAAAAATAATATTCTACAGAGCCAAATTGCGAATGTGGAGAGCAACGACATATCAAGTAATTCTGAATAAAAATTGTTTTCCAACGAAATTATGCTCTTCTTTTTCACAGGCATTTCTGGCAACTTCAGGCAACTTCTGCGATTTAATCAACTGTGTAAGGGTAGATTGTGTACAGCCAGAAGGAAGGAACGCACGACCATGGCCGGCATGTTCGCAAACGTATAAACATACGTGAGAGCACCACGCTCTCTGTCTCTTCACGCCCACGCCTGAACATAGCGCTACCCTACAGGTATCATACGCTGTCTTGCCTCCTTTCTTTCTCCCCATATTCTCACATGCAACCAAACGATGCCATGCAGGCTGACAGAGTGAGCAGGTGATGAAATTCAAAACAACACCATGCATTCACGCTGCAAAATAGCAACGTCAAATGCCTAGTTTGCTCAATCAAGGTTCGGAAGTAATAAATACTCACTTTAGAGTTGAAAATTACGACCTGCATTTATTCCGATGCAAATTGATATTCAGTTTTTCTTTGACATACGAAAGAGCTCAAATCACCTCACTCATGTAAAGTTCTGATGAGTCTCCTGCTTCGTAGATACAAAATCCAAGTTAGGAATTTGGCAATACGAAGTTCGCACACACACACAAATGCAAGCTAAGAGTAATATAACACATCCATTCTTTTCCAACAAAAAATTCCGCAGTTTTAAAAATATCTCGCCGGACTCGACCTTAAATTATGAACTATAAACGTGCATCGGACGATCATTAATTCGCGCAGTTTGCTGACTGACCTGGAACGAACCAGATCAAGCCTCAAACTCTCGCCCGTCCAAACGTCAAGATCCAGATTCCGTCGAAATGTTGAAAGGCAAATTGTCAATACGTTAGTCGTCTCGTCCTATCCCGGCTTTCGCTTGTTTACGGGACTATATACCAAATTTGAAGCCTAAAATTATCACTACTATTGGAATCTCAAAACAACATGGAGTAATAATCTCGGAAGGCCTAGATTCTCTTTTATGAACTCGAGACTCATTATCTATTTTTTTATAAACCGACATCTAAGTAAGGGACGGGTATTAGCGTGTTTTTTGGCTCTTGTGGATGCCCTAGGACTAGAGTGGATTGTTTAAAAATAATCTACTAAAAAAAAAAGGTTTTCTGCGCCCGTTCTTTTATCGAAAATTAAAAAAGAAGACAATGGACGCATCCTTCCTTCTGGTTCTACTCTACCCCCTCGATAAATAAGAGTAAGGGTACCCACCCAAAAAAATAATTGAAGGGAAGACGAGCTTCTCTTGTCCTTTCCTCGGTTTAGGGGAAGCCTCCCCCTGCGTGCAATCCAAGTTTAGAAATTTCAGGCAAAACCATTACCCGGAAGACAGGTAGCGCATTTCCTTTTGTTTTGAAGTGTTAGGGACAATATAATTTTTTTATTTCATTTGTACGTGACAAAGTTTTAACCAAAAGAATGTATTTGAAAAAAGAATTTTTATCAATCAAAGGTATTTTCAACGAAATAGTTTAATTTTCAAAAAAGATGTTTTACGAAAAAAGAAGAATTTTCAACAGAATACTGGAATTTTCAACCAAACCGTTGAAGTTTCAGCTCGAAAAGCTTCATTTGCAACAAAATAGTTGAATTTCTAACCATAATATTAGTTGAAAAGTTTGCATTATTAACTATATTATTTCTTTACATTATTTAAGTGAACTTTAAATGATTCTAAACTCGAATAATAAATGGAAGCCTCTTCAAAGACAATGTTGGATTAAGAAAAGAACACTTCTTCTCAAGGACAAAAGCTTTATCTGTAATAAATTGGACAAATATAGATACAAAAATAAGTATAAACATTAGTCGCTTATCGTTCCACTTCATATGAAATTCTTCAAAAAGTCTGTTTTTGTTCTCTAACATTATTTCAACTAAGAAAGAATGAAGATTTATACTAAAGTTTTATTTTTTGCGTTTGCGTGTTTTCTGAAATTTCAAAGTAAGTGTAATAAAATTTTAAAATTATTAGGTATTATTAATATGACATTTAAGTTTTTAAAAGAGTTTACTTCAGAGCCTTTAATTATAATTGTTAGTTTCTAAGGTGTCTAGCTTTAACATAAGAGTTTTTTGGTTTAATCCAACGTCATATCTGACGAAGCTTCAACTTATTGTAATATATACCAACTGTCTAGTATTACGAAATTTTTCGTAAGACTGACCTTTTTGCAGCTCAACCACGGCTTGAGCACCAGGGCATATGTTAAGTTAAAACTTCGAAAAACTTATTACGTTTCTTCTTAAATAATAAAGTGTACTCATTTACAAACTATAATCCAACTGAATAATCCTGTAAAGGAACCTCGGAGGGTAATGGACATATTCCTGTAAAAGAACCTGCGCAGGAACCTGTACAGATAATCTGATGGTTCGTGTGCAGGAATTTGGCAAAGGAAAGTATACGTGATGCTGCAGTGCAACCTACAGCCACAAAGGAACTTTCGAATAATTCTGTGCGGGTTCCATTGATCTTCAAGGGAATAAAACTAAAGTCATTTCATAGCTGCGTCATGAGTTTACGTGACAGCTTTCTGTAAAGGAAGCCGAACGTGTTTCTGAACAGGAACCCGCGCCTGAATTTACTCTGAGAAAGAAACTGTACAGACAACACCTATAATCGATCGTCTAAAAATTCCTTTTTCGGACAGGTTCCATTTCCATAACCGAGATGGTCAAAATAGCGCGAACAAAATTTACAGTTTCACTCAGGATAAAAGTTGCCTTAAAACAAAAGCATCGTCATCTTGCCTGTTGTTTTGAGATAACTGAACAACTTCTTTAAACAAACAGAATTATTTGGCTGCAAGATTAGATAAGGTTTGTCGTAAATCGATAATGCGTCCTGCAAAAAGATTCTTTTTCAGAAAAATGAAAATCTTTTCAAGATTAAATTTTTAAAAAAATTTCATTTTGATTAAAACGAATCCTTTTGGCCCCACAAGGAATTTCTCTGAGCGTTTATAAAACATCCCTAAAGCAAGTAATTAAAAGACTTGTGAACAAATATTTTTAATTATAAACTTTTAAAGCAAACGAAAACTTAATTCGGGACCGTAGAAGAAAGATAAAAATTATTAAGGGGTACATTGGCCTGAGCAGAAAAAGCGAAATTTTGAATATCCGGAACTTTTGCGTCAGAAAATTTTCAAAAAAGAAATCATTCTTTTTGTCATTTTAAAATTTGCATGGAGGATCATTTTTTCCAAGTATGAGGAAATCATAAGCTTCTGAATGCATTTTTAAAGCTTTTTATTTTCCTATGCTTAGGAGAATAAGCACGCAGTTTAACACATGCCTATTTCCAAGATCGATTGCAAACCGTCTCAAATGGTGTTTTTGTATATTACCTTATCTAACTTTAAATGATTCTGAATTCGTGTACAAAATACTTTTTTTTTAATACACACGGATAAACCTCCTGCTACTATAATAAATAATCTTCTGATTTTAACTTTTATTGTAATACGCAACAATCTGGGGAATACAAATTTACATACCTCGACATGCTGTTTTGCTGTCTCAAACATAAGCAAACCAACTTCTTGGCTATTTTTTTTACATTCTCGTTCATGAGTGTGTAATTTCATCGTCCAAATTTTGGATCTATGATTTTTAACGGATCTTTTTGTTTCGGCACTCACTTTTTAAAGGTCCCAAAATAAAGGTTAAGATCTTTAACCATATATTTCCAACCAAAATAAAGAATGTGAAGCGTTTTCAAAGTTTGAAATTTGTTTTCTATAAAATTTCAGACATTTTTGTCAAAGTTTCTTATATATGGTCATAAGATTTGAAATTATCCAAATAAGATTTTTATTTTTGTTGCACATTATAAAATGTACACACTTTTGAAATTTTTGAACATTTTAAAAGGATAGAAACAAAATATATTTTTTCTGATAAATAAGTCAATTTCATTCAACTTTAAATTAAATTAAAACATTTGTTGGCAGAAGAGTTTAGCAAAGTTTTAATTCAATCCGAGCATATTCTATTACATGTATTATTCCTTGTATGAAATATGCACCAACATGATACGAGAAACTTATTTGATGAGTAAAAATCATGTGCAAAATAATTATCGTAAGTAAATAGTACATTATTTGTTGACATTTGATTGACATTTGAAAGGGGACTTACGATTAAAAAACACCCCGATTCTTCTACTTATTGCAATATATAGAATGTCTATTTGTTCATTTTAATTATTTATCAATTTTATAAATTGTATTGTTCTACAAGATTTCATTTAGAAAATATTCCCAACCTAATTTCAACCAGACTACAAGCAATAAAATTGTTTTCCTGCCCATAAACGCTTACAATGTGTAGTTTTTTAAATAATTTGTTTATCAATTTTCTGAATTCCATTTTATCGCAAAATTTTTCCAAAAAACATCATGCACAATATAATTTTAACCAGAATAGGGAAAAGAACGATTTTTTCTGTCTATACATGCCTAGAGTGTGCATTCTTTTACATAATTTGTTTTTAAAGTAAACACATATTTATAGGTGCCTAAAAACGGCCAAAATGTGCATTTATTTACATGGCAAGCGATTTCAGAGCAAAAATATACTTTAAAGACGAATATCCTCTAATGTCGAGTATTTGTTAATACAATTTGTTTACAATAATTAACTATGCGAGTTAAACATTTTTTTATTTTTCTTATACGCCTGAGCATTAAATCCAAGGGACGATAAGTATAAGAAATTTTTTTCAGAAGATAAAAAATGAAATTAAAAAAATCGACGTTTTTTTCGCTATTCGCAATAAAATAAGAAATAAATAAAAAAACAAAATAAAAAATCTACTCCCACTTATTTCCAAAAATTTAGACCTGCATGTTTCAGAAAAAAATCTAAAATCGATGCATAATTGCGTTCTTAATGTCAGTTTGAAGCTCGCTTTCCGATTTCACCCCACTGTGCATCAGTTTGATTTTGCCCTGCTTCTGTCCTGTACCTTGTCTTTAAAGCTAATCAATGAATTGCACACTTCCGCCCTTGAGGCGAAAGTTGCTATTAAATCAGCAAAAAACCTTCGCCCTTGTCTTGGAAAAACCTCGCCGTCGTCTGCTCGGTTTCCCTGATTTAACCACTTTTCGGCCTCGTGGCAGAAATGTTGGAAGTCAATTTAAAGATTACCTCCACCGACTACCACATGTTTTTTTAATGGAAATTATACACGCTCATAACGTGAGATTGTTTTAAACAAGGCCCTTGCGCCCTCGCGGCGGAGGATTTATTAGATCATTTGAAAACTCTACGCCATTTGAAGCGAGAGATTTGCGCCCGCGTAGCGTATCCTTCTGTTCGAAACGTCTTTACGCCCTCGAGGCAGAATTTCGAAACCCAGTTCAAAATGAATCTCATCAAATCGATCTTGGTTTTTCTATCTAATCATTTCCTAAATTTATCAAACTGCATCTTGAAAATAGACATTTCCTTGGGATCGAAATCTCTAGCGAGATTCTATCTTGTATTAAGTTTTCCAAATTTGTTTAATGTGTTAGTATGAGCCGAAAAGAAAAACAAAATGCCTAGCTACCTGGTTGATCTAAAATCGAAAAGAAAAAGTCAACGTCGAACAGGCAATCAAGTATGAGAGAAAATTGCACAAATGGCTGCTGAGCTAAAAGTGGAAACTGGAAGGCGAAAGCCAGAACTAAGCTTTCTAGAGCAGCTCTGCAACCTAAAATTTAGAATCTCTCTAGCCCTTCGAACAGCCAATAAATTCTTATGTACGATCTGTCACAGATTCTAAGCAGAGTATGGTCAAATCCCTGTACTTACCAGGTGTATACATATGAAACCGGTATTGCCATCTAGCGGCCAGTAGACACACTTGTAGGCACTGTCGGAACTTACCATTTGTGCTAATTGGCGTATT
>NC_046657.1:12862111-12866857 GCF_010883055.1 Belonocnema kinseyi | reverse complement strand
GCGAGGGCGCATACTTTGAATAAAATATTTGTTATCATTCTCTTGAAATAAATGTGTTTTTTTCTTGAAAAAATACCGGTTTCATATATATACACCTGGTAAGTAAAGAACTTTTTTTACGATAGGCAGAAACTAGGCCCTAGCTCCCTAACTTTTGAGATAATATAAGTATAAGGGAACAACAAACCTAAACAGACCTTTACCTTCCTGTTGAAGGTATTCTCGAACAAGAACCGCAGAATCATAATGAAACCGATCACCGATGTTGCGCTTGACGCATTTATCAAGGGACTTTAAGACCAGATGTCTACCTACTAAGAGTCATCTCTCGGCGTTTACTTTTCTCCGACCAAAAGATGGAAGCAACGAACCACCATGCGCGCCTAGCCCATACTCCGGGCAAAGGGAGGAACGATAGAACAAAAATACGGGATTTTTAAATATCAGGACCTGGTCCGCATGCGAGTGCTCACAAGTATTCGCCACCAGCTTCTAGGAACACTGAAACAAGAGGACCCTGGCCAGAATATGTAAAATTCCCCGAAAGCAGGACGCCTCCAAGATCTGGGTCACCTGGATCAACGTTAAATTAAAACTCTCAATGGGCCCCAAAAGCACATGCATTTCGACAAAAATACAATAGGGTTATTGCTCCGACAGCACCCAAATTTAGGAACTCAAGGTCAAGGTTTATCGTCGACGCAGGTTCAGACGTGAACCTGTGTCCCTGAAAATGCGGTTCTGCTAACAGGCATAGCCATGAACCCCGTAGAAACCATTGGAACTTTGGATACAATACCTAGGTCACAATCTCGAATCCCATAAGCTGTATCCCATTTATTGTCGAGGAATCTCACAAAGCCCAACGATCACTCCGTTCCCAAATCAAACCCTTCCTAGGATTTAGAGAATCAAGTCCAGGACAAGACAACCGGCAGCTATTAATGTTCTCAACCCAGAGATTTATGAGGGCTATCTACCTCGAATAAAAACCCCGGACGGATTATATGAAAGCAAAGCCGCTGTTGCCATTCATAAAGAAGTCTGCCAAGTACCCGCTATCAACACCCTGGGCGAAGACGTCGACGTGAAAGTATCGGCTCAGGAAATCCTCGCCTAGGATTTTATCGAACCCCCTTATCAGGAATTTACGAACTCGGAATCTGAGTAGCTTGTGAAGGATCTACATAAGGCACTAGGAGACTCCTACTTGAATCAAGTGCAAAAGGTAAAAAAAGCCTGCGCCTGCCAAATGGCTTCTCAGATTCAAAACAATACGATAGCGGCATTAATAATGCTAAGGCAACGTTCCAAAGGCTCATCGATACCATTTGAAACCGATGTATGCAACAGCGGTTTTCGTATATCTGGATGATATCGTGGTTAATTTCAAGGATCTAGAAGAACAGGACTTAAAAATAAGAAGGTTTCTATACAGACTCTGGACTGCTAATCTCAAGCTTCAACCGGACAAATACAAGTTTTTGCAAAAAGAAATCGCATACTTAGGGCGCATTATTAGTCACAAAGGGCTAAAACCCAATCCTAAAAAGATAGAGCCCTTAAAAAAGGGATGAAATGACCTGGGGTGCAGCACAGGATAAAAGCTTCTACAAACTTTGCGACTTTCTCTGCAGGGAACCCATTGCCTGTTGCCTACTTTTCCAAAACCATTAGCAGTTGTCAAGAGAGATACATTATTAATCCAGACGCAAGATTACTTCACTGCAGATATAAATTCCGGAACTATCAACACAAGTTAGAAAATAAACAAGCAAAACTGAATGAAGGAGTCGAGGTCCTATTAGGAAACTCACCTACGAATGGAGACACTGGTAACGAAATGGATGAACCGCAGGATTCGAATTATCGAAATCTACCAGAAGAGCATCCTCACTCTCCCGAAGTCGTTAAGCCTATTGCTGGTATAAAAAAAATCGACAAACAAAAAAGACTATCACGATACTTTTTCTAACTAATGTAGGAGTCTCAAGAGGTAGTTATCAAACGTATGATCCCCCACTAGGATGCTCCATAAGGGTAGGATACGGTACTCAGACTTAAAGGACCATACCAGCCACAGTGTCAAAGCACGCGGTACCGGAGACACATGCTTTGCGACCTACAAGGACAAAAGCAACTGCCTACATACAACCGCCTAATCCTCCCGCACCAATGCTCAAAAGGCGAGGAAAGTCACGAAAGATTTCTGTTCCAGAAAAATCACCAGTAACAGAAAACCATTCACCTATGGAATTATCCTCAGAAGAAAAAGATTTGAACGATTTGTATGTGCCTGTGTTTCGTAAGGCCCACAGTTTATTGTCCAATCTGGAACCATCTCTGATCCATGAAGCGCATGATCTGGTTCCTAAGAGCGCTCTCCCAGAATAAATGCTCCGAATCCATGGCTATTTCTATTGCAAGACAACTTCGTAGACGTATACGTACATGGTACGTGTAGCTACTATCCCGAAGGAACACATCTTAGTCAAACTACTGGGATCTTTGAAATCCTCCTCAGGTGACTTTGCTTACCACAAAAACTGCCGGCGTGGCCAGAAAGAGCATGATCTGATTAAAAGATGTTCCTCAGGAAATGACGCCCCTTTCGGAATTCCCAATGGGTAGGAGAAATCAACAATTTGAAAATGTAGCATTCACTGCCGCTCCTTCAACAGCTGAGAATGCCAGATCCATCCCGTTTACAAGTCATGTTATGCATTTGGGCTCGGAAAAAGAAAAGAACCCAATCAAAAGAAAATCCGAGCTAAAGACGCGGCGATTGCCGACCGCGGGAGAATTATATGCTGCCACGCTCAATCATCCGCTATTTTCTAGTTCTTTGATCGACGTTACTCTACCGTACATTGACGCTTCTTCAAGCATAGACTCGCCGGACCAAGACTCTACCAAAAGCGAGTGGAATCATACCTATAGGTTTCCAGACCCAAGAAGGGACAGGTACTGGTTACTCCGCATGGTCGACGGTGTGACAACCCAACATCCTGTCGAATGGCTAACTCAGGAGACTTACTGGGATCGATGCCTCATAACCAAATGGCGAGACAACTATCTGACGACTTCAAAAATAGTAACGTCATAATCATCCCCTGCTGCAGAAAGGTGGAAGTACCCCCTCCCAAATTAAGACCACCAATTATAGCTGAATATCACGGTAGCCTTAAAGGCGGATATAAAGGCGAAACTAAAAGCCATCGGCAAATTAGGGAGAGATGCACTTGGCCTGGACTTCGCGATCAAGTGACCGAACTCATTTGTCAATGCCAAAGTTGTCTCGAACAAAAGTTAGGACGGGCAAGGGCACACAAGCCCATGCTCATTACCGATAGCCCTGCTGAACTTTTCGCAAAGGTTTCTCTCGATACAGTATGAAAGCTCCTTATTGGCACAAACGTTCATCGCTACATTCTTACTATGCAGGACGAATTTAGCATGTACTGCATAGCGGTAGTCATTCCCAATCTCAAAACCACTACAATTGCTGACTCTGTCGCAACATCGTTATTCTCATATTATTGAGCACCCGGAGCATTATCACGAATAGAGGTGGAAGCTTTTTTAGCAAACTGATGAAGCACATTGAGAAGATTTTCAACACGAAGCTCGACAACCATGACCATTTTTGTATTTCTGATCTCGTACCCTTAAGTAAAACTAACCCCCCCCCCCCCTACCCAGCATATAAATGTAACCTGCAAATTCACTGTAAATTGTAACATAGTTGAGAACAAGGACCTCTATTTGGGTCCAGAAATATCATACCCGATATTTATACAAAAGGAAAAGGGGAAGATTATAATTTCAAATTAGAGCCAGTCGCATCCATCAAAACAAGAGAAATTGTCTAAAAATTTCCTCAATCCACTAAAATCACATAAATTTTGAAAACTTTCTGAAACTTTCGAAATCTTTGTCAAAGGATTCACAATCTTTTGAATCCTTGTGAATCTCTTCTAAATTCGAATACCAAGTAAAAATTTACAATTGTATCGAAGACTTATTAAAACTCTATTGTTTTGTTTTGAATGAATTTGAAATAATAAATTACAAAATTCTTATTCTTTTCCTTCATTATTAATCAAAACTGATACATAACAAACAGTCGGTGGTAATATAATTTACAATATACATGACCAGTAAAAAGGGAAAAATAAGTAAAAGAAAACGAAAATAAAAGAAGTAAAATGCAACAGATCGGACATCCTCGAACTGACCAACCTACGGTTAAGTGGCAAAAGAACTAAAAAAATTAAACCTATAAAATGAAAGAATTTGAAGCTTCAGCATTGAACATGAAACTTCAAAACCCTAAAATTATAATTATTTAAAACTTAAAAAATTATTCACATACTGATTATCATTTTGAGATACCTTGATTCAGATCTATTTCGACTTTAACCAACACTATTTTTAACTGGTTAATTTTAAGTCGTTTAATTTTTGTTCACACTTTAATAGCATTATCATTCAGTCTTAAAATTGTACAGTGAATTTCTTTCCTTTTCTCTCTCTCTCTCTCTCTTATTTGTTAATGATTAAATTGTTTTATGTTCAAATTAATATAAGAATTTTAAGATATTACTTGTAAGAGTAGAAAAAAGGGACATAAAATAAGATTACTACGAGGGTAGTTCAATAAGTCCTTAGAATGAAGTATAAAAAGAATTTTTTTTGGGTAATTTTTTTTTTATTTTTCAACATAATCTCCTTGGAGCTCTATAC
>NC_046657.1:12837905-12862011 GCF_010883055.1 Belonocnema kinseyi | reverse complement strand
CCACGCTTAAATTCATTTACCCAGTTATAAACCGTTGCTAAGGCAGGGGCAGATGTGCCATGAATTGAGTCCAATTCATTTTTTATCTCATATGGAGTTAAATCCTTTAAATGAAAATGTTTGATTACCGCTCTGAACTCGTTTTTTTCATGTTTCTTAACAAACAATTTTTTTTTCAATTGGTTATAAAAACACGTAAACTCAGAAGATGTGGACTGTGACTGCACCATATATCTATTCGGGAGTGGTGCTGACTGAAAACAGATGATTTGGAGCGATTCGCGCAACATCTGTTGGTCATTCTAAGGACTTATTGAACTACCCTCGTATCTATGAATTCAATGTTTGAAATTAAAAAATTAAAAAAATATTGTATTTTGTAGTAGCCATTATTTTTATCCTCAGCGCGATTGATGATGATAGCGGATTGCAACAAATAAAAAATAAAATATACAAAGAATAAAAATGGCATGATAAACATTTTCAGGTTTCGAGTGAGATAAAATACTTTCGAGGGAGCTTTCAGATTTTTCTTAAAATTTTTTTTCTCTTTTTGGTGCAGCTGATTGCCAGGTGCGTTCCGCTAGCACCTCCACAATGGAATATGAATATTTTCTTTATGCCATAAGTTTGTGTTTTTTATGCATTTTTGAGGGCTTTTTGGGACACCGATGCCTGTTTTTGGAATCTTATAGTTTTCTAAAAAAAATATGACTTTTTGGCGGAGGTGCTGGCCGCCAGCGCCTCCACTACAGAAAATAGAAAGAATTAAAGAAAATCAAACGTGTCAGAATTTTGCGATTTTTTTAGGCATTTACAACCTGCAAAAATTAATCTTTTTAACCAATTCCTATCTTTTAACAACCACTGTCACGTCCCGAGCAAATAGGCGAGTGTACAATGGAAATTTAGAAATAAAGAGACCAGAGTGCTGATTATGTCAGGGTGGTAAGGCCTGACAAATCATTTTTTTTGTGGGTACGTCGTTACTTTTCAATTCCATGAGAATTGTGTCAGTGTCAGTGTGTTTAAATGAGAGAGATTTCCAGATTAACAATAGATTTATTATAAAGGTCATAGAATAGATTTATAGTTACAAAATATTGACTTACATATAACGTTTCTCTTAAAAAATGACAAGGGGGAGAGTTGTTCTATAAAAACGATTTTTGTTCACGAACATATAGCATTGCGGACTTTATTCAAGAATAGACTTAATTAACGACTATGGAATTTTGTGAAAACAATGCACAAGCACGTTTCATTAGCGGTAGTGCGATACAAGTTTCTCAAACAGCTCCCCAATCCACACTTTTGTTCTTTTCACGAACGTTAACACTGCGCACTTTATTCGAGAACGAATTTGTTAAGGAGGACCGAAAGTCTCAGCTGACGCGACGGGACGTTAGTACCAGACTCGAACGCGTTAACTATTGTTAGTTTGAAATTTAAAATACACGTCTTTGTCAAAGCGATTGGTCGTTCGTAGAGTGGGTGGCCAGATTGACTGCTTAAGGCACGCCAAAAAATTTTTCTTGTGAGACGTTTGTTGATAAAAGTTCTTGAAATTTGTATCGTGTATTCTCAATATATAAGCGATGACTGTAAACAACGCACTTTGTTTAAGAAGCTATTTTTTTGTTTAATAACAAATTGATTCCGAACGAAAACCACATCGGTCGAAAATTGTGGAAATAGCAGCAAGTTGAAGTCAACACGTGCTGCCGCTGCAGTGCTCCGCTTATCGGCCTTTATTCCTAAGCAACTAGCCATCAGCGGCAAAGAGCAACAAAATGCTTCAGCGGCAGCGTGTTTTGACTTCAAGTCGCTGCCAAACAAAATAACAACAAAAATTGTTTATAAAATATAAATTTATTCTTCTTTAAGAAAATATCCTAAGCGAAGGATTTTCGTAAGTTCTTAACAGTCCATTCCGTTCAAAAAAATCTGTGGTCTCAGTTGATTCTTCACTGTGAAAAAAAAGATCCGGAATCCTTTCCTCCGGATTTCCCTAGGAGGAAAGAAGAATGGGAAATTCCGTTTAATTTGTGCATAAACATATTACATTCGTCAAATACGTATTTGTACCCGTGCTCAGTAAATTACCAAAAATAGATAGAAAAATTAGTTAAGCCCTGATAGCAGTCGATTTTCTTAAAAAAATCTTCCACCTGAATTCTGAAGTCAAAAGAAATGAATGCCATGTTTATTAATTCAAAATAATAATATTAAAATATATCCCCCAACCTGAATCAAAGGTATGACAATAAATAGTACACAATAAAGCAATTAGTATTGTATAATAATAATTTTAATCATTCAAAAGTCAATCGAGAAAAACAAAATAAAATTTTTGGATGCGATGAAGCTTTTCTTGCGTTTTCAAAAATACTTTTTTATTTGTTTTGTATATAACTTCGTGAAGAACAAATAAAAAAGACAGCGTCTGAAAATGCAAGAACTCTGTTACTGCACCCGAACTGTCAATTTTGGACTGGAAAAATCAGGACATTGCAGGGAACTTTTTCCTGAAATATGAGGGACCACTCTGAAAATACCAATAAATTTACCCGCGAACACTCAATAATAATGTTTAAAAGCAAACATTGGTCACTGCAGATTTAAAAAAAAAGCCGCAATTTCCTCCTTTTCAATTTCGACTTGTACACTAAAATTTCCTCCATTCCAACTCGTCGAAAACCCTCTGGAACTGAAAATCGAAATTTCCTCTTTTTTAACTCAATAAAAATAAAAATCCCGGTAAGGTTATGTATACTTTAAAAAAAAATTTGTCTATTGGTTAAATTTTATATTTATACCTATTTTTAACTAGAAATTTATTTCTTAATGGTCTAGAGATAAGATATTTTACAACTCACATCTTTTTGTATGAAAATCTCTCAAATATGAAACAATAAGATCTTCTCTCTAAAAATAATCAAATTTCAATTGAAAATATATATTCTTACCCGAAAATATAATAGTTACATTTTCAGTTAAAAAACTTAAACTGCAACCAAAAAAAAAGAATCTTTGACTAAAGAAGTTACTTTTTCAACCAAATATTTGAATTTTTAATTTAAAAAAAAAAGAATTTTCAACCAAAAATGAAATAGCTACGTTTCAAGTGAAAAAATTACATATTAATTAGTTTTTGAAAAAATAGTTGCTACTTAAAAACAACAAGTTGAATTTTCAGCAAAAAATTTAATTGTTAACCGAGTAGTTCAATGAGTAGTTGAATTTTGAGCCAATATAGATTCATATTTCATTAAATGGTTGAATTTTCAAATAAAAAAATGATTTTTTGTAAAATAATGAGCTATTAGCAGACCGAGTTAAAAACCCATATTCTCTTTTTGAATTGATGCCACCTGTTCATTTAACATTTATGCAGTAAGGACGTTTACTATGTAGTCTTAGGGAATATAATGATATGAACTCTGGCATAGAATGCAACCCGTCTTGCATTTGTGTAATGCTAAAAAGTACTATATAGGCGATTTTAATTCGGTTTCCAAATCTCCCGCGCTCGAGATCTTGCGCTCGTTGGTCAAAGGCTTCGAGACTCAGAAAACGTGCGCAAAATATAGGTATAACCTAATTATTAAGAAAGTTTATGTTGCCCAGCATTCACCGTGCATTTCAAATAAATCATTAGTTACGAATTTAAAAAAATGTGACACAACATTAAAATTTTTCACAAACACATTCCGGACGTGCATTAAGTACTTTCTTAAAAATTAGAGTTGATTTTTATTAATGTAACGGTATGTGAGTTATATTTGACATTTGACAAGTGTCAAAATCGTTTTGTACTTCGAACTAATTTAATTAAATAAAGTGATATCTGCAGGTTGTACGTAATTATTCTTACAAGCTGGTTGTCCAGCGACCTTGAAAATTTCATTTCCGCTACTATAAAATGTTAAAGTATACATCTTTTGTGATATTTGACTTAAAAATTATAAAAATGATTTGCTGGAATCTTCAATATTAACTCCGCTTCATGGCCGTATAACGGAATTTTCAAGAGTTTTACCACTCGGTTTTTGAGTATACACCATATTACAAAACATTACTAAATATTTCAAAATGTTTCAAAGATTTTAAACTATTTAAAAAGATTTTGAACATTTCATAAAGCCATGTATATGAGATTTCAAATATTTCATAACGATTGCACAAAGATTTCAAATAATTCAATGATTTTAACGAATAAAAAAGATTTCGCAAAAAAAGATTTTAAAAAAATTTCCCAATGAAACCACGTCCCAAGAATTTTTGAGAAAAATTCTAATATTGTGTTACATTGTTTTTAATTCGTACCTCATTATTCATCTCAATTGTAACGTTCAAGGTCAGTTAGAGGTTATTTGAAATTAACAAAGTTTTCCAAGAGGTCAGTGTAATTCCTGAAGTAAATTTTAAAGAGAAATTCAATGGTGACCTTTAGTTTGACCTTGAAGTTGACCTTCATGGCTTTTTGAAGGTCATTTTCGTTTTTTTAAAATGGAACCCCCTATTTTACATCTGCAATCGGTAGAGCGGAAATTCTACGTTCAGGTACGTATCCAAGTCATAGGTCAATTATAACGGTCAAGGTCAGTTAGATGTTATTTGAAATTACCAAAGTTTTCCAAGAGGTCAGTGTAATTCCTGAAGTCAATTTCAGTGAGAAATTCATCGGTAAGCTCTGTATTGATCTTGGTTTCAGCGTATTGAATATTGTAAAATGATAAGGAAATTTTTCATTAAAATTTTCAGGTGTTCTGGTGAGAGTTCTGTTCCTCCCCGAAGAGTTATACAGTCCCACACCATTTTCCGATACCTAAGTCAATACTCAAGGCGATACCATAAGTCCTATACCTTTTTTCCATACGAACATTACGAATCGAAACTAAATTTACGTACTACGAGTACATACTTACTATCTTTCGCTAAAAGATTATACTGGCGTAAACTAAACTTTCGGAACGAGAGAGGGTATCTGTATTGATGATGCGTGGTTGGGGAGATCGATTTTAATGTTATAATCAAGTTCGTTTGCTTTTAAATCGCACTTTTCGTAATGGAGAAAGGTTAAATCCTGTCTCAAAATCAACAATTGAAAGAACTGTAAGGCGCTTTATGAATCATGGATCTATCAAGGACTTTCAGAGAACTGGTCGGCCAAAATCGGCAGGATTTGAGGAGATGCAGATGGACATAGCCCAAGCATTTGTTGAAAACCCACAACTTAGTTTACGTCGAGCTAGTGACGAGCGTGACGTTACTCCTGAGACAGTGCGAAATATTTTTAAAATCATTAATTTTCATCCTTACAAAGTTCATCTGGTACAAGAGCTCAATGAAGACGATCCTGATCATCGGGTTCAAATTTATGAAATTGTGATGGAGAGAATTGATAGAGATCCTCTTTTCTTATACAATACACTATTTTCAGATGAATCTACTTTCACTTTAAAAGGTGAAGTTAACAGGCAAAATTGTAGACATTGGTCCTACACAAATCCTGATTGGATGTTGGAGAGTCACACACAATATCCACAAAAGATCAATGTTTGGGCCAATATCTTGAATGATACATTGATAGACCCTTTCTTCATCGATGGTAATCTCAATTCCCGTGCATATGAAGAGCTTCTCGAAAACAAATTATACCAAGAATAAGGGAGATTACAGGCGATAATTTTCAAAATATTTAGTTCCAGCAGGACGGAGCAGCGGCTCATTACGATAGGGAGGTTCGAGCATATTTGGATACTCAGTTTCCTCAAAGGTGGATTGGAAGAAGAGGTGAAATCGAGTGGCCTTCTAGATCTCCTAACCTGAAGCCTCTCGACTATTTTCTTTGGGTTTATTTGAAGAGCAAAGTATACTCAACGCTACCGCAAAGCTTACACGAATTGCAGCATCGGATTCTGCAACAGGCTACTTTGATTGATAGGAAGATGATTCGTAATGCTGTAACTCATTTTTAAAAATCGCTCAGCTTTTTGCCAAGAAGCTCAAGGTTTTCAGTTGGAACATCTTCACTGAAGCGTGAGAGGCAAGGGGACGCACGCTAATCAAGCACCCCAAAGGGAAGAGAATTTACTACGTCCACGTCGTTGTCCCTGGGTAATGCTAAACGTAAACGTAAACTGCTTGGAAGAAACCTTGAAAAAAACCTTGAAGATCATCACCAAGATCAGTACAGAGCTCACAAATGAATTTCTCGTTGAAATTTACTTCAGGAATTGCCCTGACCTCTTGGAAATTTTTGTTAATTTCAAATAACCTCTAACTAACCTTGACCGTTACAATTGACCTATGACTTGGGTACGTACATAAACGTAGAATTTTCCGCTCTATCGACTGCAGATGTAAAAAAACGGGGCTTCCATTTTAAAAAAACAAAGTTGACCTTTAAAAAGCCATGAACGTCAACTTAAAGGTCAAAATGAAGGTCGCCATTGAATTTCTCGTTAAAATTTACTTCAGGAATTACACTGACCTCTTGGAAAAATTTGTTAATTTTAAATAACCTCTAACTGACCTTGGACGTTACAATTGACCTATGACTCGGGTACGTACCTGAACGTAGAATTTTCCGCTCTATCGATCGCAGGTGTAATAAAGGGGGTTTCCATTTTAAAAAAAAAAGGTGACCTTCAAAAAGCCATGAAGGTCAACTTGAAGGTGAAAATGAAGATTACTATTGAATTCCTCGTTGAAATTTCCTTTAGGAATAACCTTCAATTTTTTGAGAAGTATTTTACCTGAGGAAATATCCAACCGTTTCGGAACTTTTTAGACACCCTGTATAATGTTCCGAGGAGACCAGGCAGAGTGTAACATAAATATTTGATTCGATTCAATATTTATTAAAGGTAAACACCTTTTGTACATAAACTTAATTTTAATATAATATACCTTATATTACCTTCATTTTCTAATTTGGTACAGGTAATACATTCAATCCATACGGGTCAGTATACGTTAGGAATATCAGGATCTGCAAGTGGTTGTTCGACTTTGAGTTAACTTTCGAAAATTATAGTTTTATATAAGAGACAATTAGGGTCCAAAGAATTTTTGAAAATTTTTAAAATTACGCAAGTCACTCTTCAAAATAAAAATTCCAAATTTTTGTTGTGTTTAATTTTGACCAAAAAAATTTTGAATTCAGTTTTTCGTCGACAAGGGAAAAAAATTCTCTTTTCTTGTTAAGAGAATTTACTTCCTTATAATTTCACCTTTAATTAAAGAAAAATAATGATGACTCTTCTAGATCACGAGATAATGTAATTTTAGTAGGACTTTGCGCTGCCTCCACGCTGCTCTCCCAGTGTCGCACAGTGGGAAAAGAGCACAATTTTAGGGATAACCGCCGGCACGTACGATTTATTAAGATAATTTCAAATTCATTAAAACCTGACATAAATCGATGCAATAAGTAACTAAAAATTATTCTCAGTCGGTTAGATTAACAAACTATGAAAGTGCTATCGGAGTGAGTTCCCCTTGCCTCTCACATATTGGGATGCTTTCTGAGTTGTTTCCCTTGCCTTTCACATATTGGGGTGCTTTCTGAGTGAGTTCCCCTTGCTTCTCACATATTGGGGTTCTTTCTGAGTTGTTCCCCTTGCCTCTCACATATTGGGGGGCTTTCGGAATGAGTTTTCCTTGTCTCTTACATATTGGAATGCTTTCTGAGTTCTTCTCCTTGCCTCTAACATATTGGGGTGCTTCCCGAGTGAGTTCCCCTTGCCTCTCACATATCAGGGTGCTTTTTGAGCGAGTTCCCCTTGCCTCTCACATATTGGGGTGCTTCTTGACTAAGTTCCACTTGCTTCTGACATATCGGGGTACTTTTTGAGAGATTGCACCACGTCTCTCATATATTGGAGTTCTTTCTAAATGAGTTCCCCTTGCCTCTCACATATTGGGATGCTTTCTGAGTTGTTCCCCTTGCCTCTCGCATATTGGGGGGCTTTCAGAATGAGTTTTCCTTGTCTCTTACATATTGGAATGCTTTCTGAGTTGTTCTCCTTGCCTCTAACATATTGGGGTGCTTCCCGAGTGAGTTCCCCTTGCCTCTCACATATCAGGGTGCTTTTTGAGTGAGTTCCCCTTGCCTCTCACATATTGGGGTGCTTTCTGACTAAGTTCCACTTGCTTCTGACATATCGGGGTACTTTTTGAGAGATTGCACCACGTCTCTCATATATTGGAGTTCTTTCTAAATGAGTTCCCCTTGCCTCTAACATATTCGGATGCTTCCCGAGTGAGTTCCCCTTGCCTCTCACATATCAGGGTGCTTTTTGAGCGAGTTCCCCTTGCCTCTCACATATTCTGGTTCTTTCTGAGTCAGTTTTCCTTGCCTCTCACATATCGGGGTGTTTTCTGAGTGAGTTTCCCTTGCCTCTCACTATTCACGTTTTCGTTTAAGACTTTTCTGTATTTCGAAATAAAAAAATTCGGTGGAAACAGAGTATTGCCTACGCTGTATTTTATTGTCACGGATTGGGATAAAAGAATGAAAGCTTCTGGTACCCTTGATTGCTTGAGCTTTTTCAAAGCGACTCTTTAAATTTCGAGCTTTTTTGTTTTGATCTTTCTCAGAGCAGAAGAGCAACTTTATTTTGGTAAAGCCGCAGTGCCCCTTTCGTACAAATCTTTGGCTGTCAAGATACGTTTGTTGTTTGGGCGCTTTAGAAAAGCTCGACCAGTTACTCACTTAAGAGTTCCTTCAATACCATCGAACGGACTTTTACCGTGAGACATAGCAAAGAACTACCAGCGTGCCTCAATTCCAAATCACGCAGATGATATGCCACATTCATAAAGTAGCTCTTATTCTTGTACTGAGATGCTGCACCGTTCGTAAAATAAATTGTTTTTCGAAACAAAACAGGGACGAGGATGATACTTTTGTTTCGAGACGACTTTTTCTCTGAGCGTTCATAATAATTATGAAGATTAATGTTTATAAATAACTTTTGTTAACAAATACACATTGGGATCATTTTTTCTTTAATTTTTTTGTGTGAAATGAACTCTTGATTTTAATTACAAGATTTTGTGAATAAATTGTTTGTAAACAATTGTTTATTTTAATGTAAATATCCTCTATAGAAAAATTGTACATTTTGACATCATTTTATGAAAAGGCTTAGTAGATTACGCAACAAAATCATGAAAAAATAGTCAAAATGTGTATTTGTTTACAAAAATTGTTTAAATAATTGTTAAAAATCGGGCTAAAAGTCGTTTTCATTAGTTTCTTTATAGCATTATTAACATACTTGTCGGGCAGTTTTGACAAAAATTTTCCCTTTCCCTGATTGCCCTAATTGTCTCTTATATAAAAATATAATTTTCCAATGTTTACTCAAAATCAAACAACCACTTGCAAATTCTAATATCCCTGACGTATACTAACCCATATTTAATTCAAAGATTTTAAGTTTTTTTAATTATTCATAGTGAGACGCAGTTTAAAAAATTTTTATTAAATTTTTTTTCATTTTTCATTTTTAAAAAACAAATGGTAAAACTCAATTTTTGAAAAAAAATCCACTTTTGATTTTCTTAAAATTCTTTTTAAAATAAAGTTTACAATGTGCTTCAAACCCCCTGTAAATTTAGGATATTCTGTACTTTTAAACTTATTTTAAACTTTTTAGTTCGTGTGATGTAATAACTAATTCAAACATAAACATAATTATTTATGCAATTGAGTATTATTTTAAATAATATTGTCTTGGAATAACGCTAGAAAGTTGCGGTTTTTTCTTAAATATTCAAAATTTTGTCCACTTTTCAAATAATTTGAGATAATAAATAATTCAAGTTTCAAGTAGATTCACCTAAAATCGACGATACTGAATAACATTTTTAGAAAACGTCTTTTTTCTTGTAAATACCTGTTAAACTTCAAGATTTGACATGAAATTGTTCATTTTATAAATTGTCCAGGCATTATTTAAAACTTTGTTAAATCGCATCCATTCTGTATTGGGCTTAAGCCAACATTAATTTACTGGTCGGAAACAATAAGGGGCTAACCCTTACTAGGAAAATTTTTCAGGAAAACTGAAAATCTCTTTACCTGCAACGTATTGGGATATCTTTTTGAGGAACTTTGCTATTTTATTGAAAACAGTAAAATTCGATTTCTTCACTTTCTAATAAAATAACGATACTTAGGACAGATTACATAATACACATTTCATATCAAATATATGGATTTTAATTAGTTCAACGTTGCAACTCCCCAAAACATGACTTTTGTTTATTAATTTTCTTTTGCCATAATACATTGTATTTTTCTGACCAACTGTAAACTATTTCGATGAGTCACAAAAAGTCTCAAAGTTCCAATTTTGTTCAGTAATTATTATTTTTAAACCAATTACTATTTTTTAAATAATGTTTTTCTCACATGTAGAAAGCACAAAGTCATCATTTTTGGGGATAAATCATACAGTTGATAAATTTCAATAATAATATTTTAAACTTAACATATTTGGAAATTAGTTATTTGAACCATTTTTTTAAACAATTTTTTCTGAGTTTTTTATCAGGTCAATGACACGATTAACGAATGATAAAAGTAATTTTTTCAGGATATTTTTTAATTGCTTAAACCGTTTTTATTTATTTAAACAATTTTTATTCATTTAAACAATTTTCTCATCCTGTAAATCGTGAAATATGTTAGTTCAAGTTAGAAATATTATTCTTGAAAATAATCATCATTATTTACATAAAATTGAAATTTTGCATTTTGTGGAGTATTTCCGTGCACAATATAAGGGGGTTGGGCGCTTCAACATTAAAAGTTATTAGGTGCAAATTATTTCTTGAACATTCCTTAAGAGGCGGTTCAGGTTAATATTGACCGATTGAAAAAATAAATAAAATTTATTTTTACCTCAGACAAACAAATTTATAAAGGGGAATGAAGGGATCAAAGGCTAAAAATCGAAAGTCAAGTTTTTACAGGTATAAATGTGGAAACACTATTCTTGCACATATTATTCCAGACCTTTTTTATAAATCTGAAAACCGTTAAAAACAGCATTTCTGAAAATTACAAAAAAAAACTTTGTTAAATAAAAAATGGTTAAAGTGATTTTTGAAAAGTAGCTTGTAACAAACCTTGAAAAAATTATATTAGAATTTAATTAAAAATAAATCATGATATGTGACGTGCGCCGAAGAAAGGGGACCTACTCTGAAAAGTCAGATTTTGCAGGGCGAGCGGTTAAAGTCGACCCGATAGACCAAACTTTTAGGAGAGATGGAAGACTCACGAAAGCTTCCCTCTCCACTTACCACCGCATTCTCACAGAAGAAGATAGGTCGTAGATGCGACTCACGGACGGGGTATAAATGAGACGCTTAGATGGTATCGTGAGTGGTTGGAGATGTTTCACGGAAGCTTGAGCTCTCAAGCCAAAGCCCTATTACTCGAGTACCTAACAACTCAATTATTAGCAATAATAACGCTCGTATTTTTCCCCGATGGTTGAATTAAAAAGAACAGCTCAAAAACTATCAAAATGTGTAAAAACCTTGAAAATTGTAAATTAAAAACTGATTATACAATTCAATGTTTCTGTAATAAAACTAATCTTTTTCAGATCGTAATTTGCTACATATAAACTTTAACTGCATCATTATATTCAAAATAAAGATTATATATTTTGCCAATCTCGCGCCAGACATTATACATTAGGGTGGCTCAAAAACGTCTTTTTAGAGGACAGGGATCCCCCCATTGCATTCCAAATCCAATGCAAAAAAGAAATCCCGCAATCTTTTTGTTATATTAACAGGGGCCGGTTCTGACATGAAGTTTCCCGTATAAAATCGAACTTTTGAACACTCTATTTCGTCTTTTCACATGCTCATCCTAATGAGAAGGTATTGGTTTTTCGTAAAATTTTACTTTGTCGGTTTTCATCAAATCTCTACGTTTTGAGACACCCTGAGTCAAAAAAAGACAATTTTCACGAAGGTGCTTGTCTGTCTGTTTGTATGCCTGTCTGTCTGTAGTCTGTATTCTGTAGGCCCGATAACTTTCGAAAAATTGATCAGATTGGATTCTGCTTTGGCACGCTTTTTCAAGGCTTAAAAAAAGAACAAGTTCGTAAACCAGCTATTTTGGATGAAAATTCAAAAAGAGAGAGCATTTTCGAACATTTTAAAACCACATTTTTCACGATTTAAAAATTCTATGTATGGTTATTCATAGTACACAGAAACTCAAACAATTTATTCTAATGACTTTTTCCATAAAAAGAAAATTATCAGAGTTACAGCATTTTCACAGTTAAAAAAAAACTAAAATGAAAATTTTAAGCCAAACAACGCACGATATGGAAAAAATTCCAGCCAAGAAAAACGTTGATTGGTGAAAGCCCATTTTTGGTCAAAATATTCAAGATACGAAAAAAATAAATCAGCTAAAATTGCGCGTCCTGAAAAGATCTACAAATTTGTTATTCGTGACTTTTCGATAGGACGCATATTTTTTGTTTTTAGTCGTAAAAAATAACATTAAAAATTTTTAATTTTTGACTAACGTCAGAAGCTACGAAAAAAATGAGACCAACCTTGTTTATCCAAAAAAGAGCTACAAATTTTTAATAATGATTTTTTATAGGATGCGCATTTTTTGTCTTATGTGTAAAAAACAATTTAAAAAGTTGATTTTTTGACAACGACACAAGCTATGAAAAACATAAATAGATAAAAGTTACTCTTTAAAAAAATACCGAAAACTTATTAAAATGTCTTATAAATCATTTTTGATGGGACACGTAGTTTTTGCTTTAATTGTAAAAAATAACATTTAAAATGAAAAACTGAATTTTTTTTTAAAAACGGACACAAGGTGCGAACTAAAATGAACAGACAAAAGCTGTTCACCTGGAAAAATCTATAAATTTATCATTAATCATTTTTAGATCGGACAAGTAGATTTTCTTTCAATCGTAAAAAATAAGAATAGAAATGAAAAAATTAAATTTTTGGAAAAAGGACAGAAAATACGAAAGAGGACATAGGGTCCTACATAGAATCATATACAAGTTCCTGTATAGTAACATATATAGGTTCCTGTATTAAACCTGATGCAAATGCGCAGTAGTTTTTTTTATCGTAAAAAAAAAGATTTAAATTGAAAGAGAGGATAAAAACAAGGAAATAAGAATTAGTATGACATTAGTATGTTCGCTAAAGCCGAACGAGCTTTAAAAAAGAGTGTTCACAATCACAAAATTATAGTTGTCGTTTTTCCTTAAAAATTATTAATATTGGTCTAGTGGATTATTTATTAACATTAGGTCATTAATTTTCAATTATTAAAACAAGTGGAATTTGTTTAAATAATTTCGTTTCGATTTTTTTCTTAATAAAACTTATTAATGTGTCTAGTGGAATATTTATTAATATTGGTTCATTAATTTGTGATTATGTTAACAAATTCCATTTGTTTAAAAAGTTTTTTTAATAACAATTTTAAACATAATTTTTACCAACAAATTAAAGAAACTAAGTTAATCAAACATTTTTAATAAATAGTTCACTAAAGAAATATTAAGAATTTCTAATCAAAAAATAAATAATAATTTGAATATATATTCAGCTAGGCCAATAGTAAGAATTTTTATAGAAAAAACGAATTTGCGATTAAAAAAATGGTTAACAAATTCCATTTATTTAAGCATTTAAAATTTTTTGAACAAATATTCATAAATATTCCACTAGAGTAATAGTGATGATTTTTAAAGGGGAAAAAACAAATTTTCAAAAAAATCATATACAAATATGATCTCATCACGTATCTCGTGCTTCGCTCTCGAGTTTATCCCTGAAATTTTATATTATTTCCATAAATGTATATTATTATATTTCATAACTTTCATTGGAATTAAAACAGACGTAGTTTCATTTTACCGTTAAAAACACTTTTTGTTCTCTTTGATTTTTCATTACATCCGTTATTTGGCTTAAAAAATTCATTTTCGTGTTTTTTTAATTTAGTAAATGCTAATTGTACTGAAAATTTTTGAATAAAAAAAATTGTCTTCTAAGTTATTGTGCTTACAGACACAAAAAAGAGAGGCATGCAGACCAATACGTTCGTAACAGCCTGTTTTTCGGATTAAGGGAATCTCAAAACGTAGACTTTTTGACAAAAACACGGGAAGGGGGATTTTACACAAATCTAATACATTCTCTGATGAGAATGTAAAAATGATTTATTTGTCATGTATAATTTTTGATAGTTCTGTTTTTGGTGTTAATCGTAAAAAAAGGCATTAAAACATTAAAAAAATTTTTTTTTGAACCAGATACACGGAACGGATAAGAAATTAAAAGTCAACATTTGTGATGAGAATTTGCCCACGTAGCGTACAGATTTTTTTACTGTTGATGATGTTTCTCATGATTAAAGCCAAAACTACGCGTCCTATCAAAAAGTGCTTGATAAAAAATTTGTAGATCTTTTTGAAATGCACAATTTTTATCCACTCATCTTTTATTTCATTTTGCAAAGTCTGGACGAAAAATGTAATTTTTGGATTTTTCATTATTTCGTATGCTGTAAAAATTTGAATTTTTTATTTTTCAAGAATATTAAAAAAGTTATTATGATAATCTTGTAGATTTAATCTTGTTTTATCTTGTGATAATCTTGTGCATTTTTCTTCTCTTAATTTTTTCCATATCTTTCATTATTTGGCTTAAAACTTGACCTTTAGTTTAGGACACTAAACGAGTGTACCAAAGACCAATCTAGTAGATTAATTTTTTCGAAATTTATTGTGGAAACAGAAAGACATACAGAAATACAGACTGACATACAGACATATTCGTAAAACCCTGTTTTTGGATTCAGGGTGTTTTAAAACGTGCACATTTTCAAAAACTAAGGGTGTCAAATTTTACGCAAATCTAATACCTTTTCTGGTGAGAATGTAAAAAAGACGAACATACAGTGTTCAAAAGGTCGATTTTATCAAGAATTGACATTTTCTGTTTTAAGGGATGTTTTCAGGTACTCGTGGGTGTATTAGGGGTATCAAACCCATATGTCTGAAACATGAAATTCTTCATTGGATATTTCTCTACAAGCACTTATATTTTCTCCTAACATTTTTTCAAACCCTACAAAATTATTTTAAAAACTCAAGAAAGTGATTTTTCCCTATGAATTCTACATGGGAAACCTGGAATAAATACGGCACTTGATAAAAAAAAATTAGGGAACTTTTTTCAGATTCGGAATAAACTGGGAGGGGGCAGGATATTGCTCTCTAACATGGAAAAAAATTTTGCCATACATTTTTGGAGCACCCTATTATACATAATGCATGGGGATTATATATTGCCTAGGCAAAGTATGTAGTAAGTATTCAATTTTACACTTCCCCTGAAGTTGCCAGACATTATATTTAATGCCTAGGGATTATATGTAATGCCTGGCTTACATACTTTGCCTGTGACATATATTTAAATATAATTTAAACAATATCTGCATTTTAAAACTGTAATATTATCTCTATCATCGGGGTCTAGTTTTTCCTAATACATAGTAATTAAAGAAATAGATACAGATGCATCCCCTTGATTTTTTCCATTTACATCATGTCCAGTCAGAATCATTCTTTTTCTGCTTTTTGCATCTTATTGTTTATTTAAAGATGAATTTCTTTGATCTGAAACAATTTTTATTATTATTTTTTATTATATTATTCTTTATATTATTTTGCATTCTCATCATTCTCACGTTTCGAGACCCCTTGAATCCGAGAACAAGCTCAACTCTCCTGGGATATATTCTTCATAATTGTACCAACTTAGAAAAAAATCAGTGGAAAAAAATGCTGGCTTTTTTGAGAATGGAAAGAACTACTAGAATAAAGAGAAACAGTATGAACTCTATACTTAATGGGATTGGTCTTCATTAATTAAACTTCAGGGCGGGGTAGCTTTTCAATGTTCATCGACCTTATTTTTACCTTTAGAAAGTAAGCGACAATGTAATCTGGGCCTAATTCTGTGAATTTACGAAAAATAAAACCTCAGGTTTGAATCTTGAATGCATAAGACAATTAGATCAAAGCACATTATATAGATTAGGGCAATCATTTTATTTTACTGCAAAGTGATTTATAAGTGAAATGTAGAATAAATTAATGGCAATTTTAAGGCTTTCTGTTTTGAGTTTTCAATAAACTCTACATTTTGAAAACACTCCACCCAAGGGCCCCTTAAAGTCTTCGTGCCCCTAGGTCACGGTATGTGCTGACCTTATTTTATTCGAAAGATTCTTACATTTCGTTATAAGATTTGAGAATTGTTGATAATGACCCAGATTGCGAGCTCCATTGTATTAGCATGAGAAATTTTCTTATCAATAACACAGCGTTTTAAATTAGTATCGAACCAAGGAGAATAAAAAGAAGGTTTAACCATTTTTGTGGGTTCGAAGTAATTAATTGTAGTGAAAATATAAGTGCAGAGCGTGGCTATACCCTTATCTACATAAAATGAAGCAAGGAGGTAATCCCAGCCCACTTCATTAATAAAGTGACTAATTGCCACAGTATTCGCTTCCTTGAAATTAAATAAGATAATTAAGATAAAAAGTTTTCTATGGGTAATTGTGAATCCACTGCTGCATATAAAAAGTCGCAAACACAGTGAGTAAATAACAAACTTAACAAAGAAATGAAATCACGAAAAATATAGTTGTACCAGGAAACGGGCACAGATTCTCCTCACATATAGTACATAATAAAATCAATATAGCTTTGTAAGTGTCTAGTCGCTAGTCAGAACACTTCTATCGCACCTAAAGATATTGTGGCCTAGGCTACCTAATTCCATATTATCAATTTTAGTACAGATCCATTTCTCATACAAATTATGACATTGTAAGAACTCAATGGAATTCCTTGACGCAAGAAATGTAATTTAGTACGTACGCCCCTGAGGTTCCGCTATTAAAGTGTGATCGAATTTTTACACGTACCGATCGTCTATCGTGCGTTGACAGAAGGTGGATTGATAGTACCAGGAGAGTCAGTTGATGCCATTTGCTTGAAATAATGTTTAGCAACGTTACATTAGTATGTTGTTTCACTTTTGTAGCAGCTAGAATCGCTTGAATAAACTTTACCGCGAGTTCTACTTCTTCCACTTGGTGAAGATAGGTAACCTCCCCGTTGAGTTCTGATAACTCCTCCAACTTAGCTTTTGTTTTACTGGGCGTTATCCAAATTGATCTGGATTGATTGATTCCGCCGGCATCCTTCATTTTGCCGGTATCCTTCTTCGCCCTGAGGAACGACCGAAGGAGCGCATGTGCTGCTTCCGATGAGAGAGATAATCAACTTCACTGGCCGATGCCTTAGCTGCGCCTACGAGAAGAAACCAGTTCTGTAAGCAGCACTATTAAAAAGCATTGGATGAAGGATATACCGAGAAAAAAACCACCCAAGCTGAGGTGTTAAAAACTGTGCCAAGGACTGAATGGCACCAGGGTATGGTGTTTCAAACGATGTCTCTAGGATACCAGGTCACCTCCTAGAGTATTTAGACCTTACCTTTGCATACGGAGCTCTGCGGGGGTGGACCTATGCTTCCCTAGCTACTCGTGGGCACAACATGGAGAAAGATAATCAAAACAAAATCAGGAGTGTTTGTGAGAAATTGGATAAACATTGGACGTGAGGGGGAAAAGGAAATACCGGTGAACAAGAGGGACGTAGCGCAGATGGATGTAGCACTATTAGAGATACATGGTCTGCTCATAGAGTTACAAGATAAAATAAACGAAATGAGGGATTTCTGTAGCACGAAGACGAATATGTGGCTTCCAATGAGGGAAGGCCTAATAGAGACTAAACAATTGGCGAATAGGCTACGCGATATGACCATTAAGAGCAAAGGGCTCTACAGGGATTTTGTCGAGAACGTAGGAAGGACGGCCAGGACAAGATTGATGGCCCGAAAGTGGAAGAACAAGGCTAGAAAGGATACGAGTCACAATTCGACTCAGGTTGAAGAAGCCGTGGATGCTCCCATTCTGCTAGCCAGGAAGCGAGAGAGGGAGACAATCTGAGTCCCATTGAGACAGGGTCTTCCAGACAGACCAAGAAGCAGAGGACAAGAAACGCTCTAGCGCCCATGACCTCGACCCCTAAAAAGGCAGAGGAAGAAGGAGAACATGCGGCCAGGAATAAACAGATGACAAAGAAGACACAAAGGCGTGCTAGACCCGAGGTGGTTCCCATAAAACAGGCCGAGGGTCTGAGCTACGCAGAGGTCCTCAGGGACCTTAAGCAGAAAGTCAACCTGACGTCCTTGGAGTAAAAATCAAGAAGGTCGGGCAGAAAAGAACCGGAGGGATCCTTGTTGAACCCGGCCCGGCAGAAAAGAGCAGAGCTGAGTTATCGGCTGCCATAAAGGAAGCTGTGGGCGAAAGCTTGTCCCTCGCACTGAGGTTGAAGTCTTGAACCTCGACCCATCTGCAGGCGCAATTGAAGTAGAGGAAGCGGTGAGAAGCCACTTTGGAAGAAAACAGGTTGAAGAGGTAAAGTTCAGCCTCATGAAAAGACATTTAAGAGGTAATCTGAAGGCTTTTGTGGAGCTGACTGAAGAGCTAGCCGCGAGGCTAGTACGCACGGGACACCTGAAGGTAGGATGGGTGTCTTGCCGTGTGCGCAATAAGTCGGAGGGAACGAAATGCTACGGCTGGTTAGGCTTTAGTCACATGGCAGCAAAATGCAATGGCCCGGACCGAACGAAGGCATGCTGAAGATGCGACAAGGAGGGCCATAGGGCTGCGGCGTGCGAGAGTACGCCGCAGTGCTACCTCTGCGATGCTGAAGAAGAGAAGCCCCAGACCGATCATCTGCCGGGGAGGCTGAGATGCTTGGCGTATAGGGAAGCACCTTCGTTGAAGAAGCCTCCCGGACGCAGAAACTAACATCGCAGCTGGACAGGTCCGAAAAACAGTCCAGACTTATAGAAGAAGCCCAAGCTGGGACAAAAGAGGAGAGCCGAGGCACGACTAAAAAAGGACACCCCCTGAAGTAATGCGAAAGCGGTTCCGAGGCGACTGATGCCAAGGAGAAAGGGTGGTGTTTTTTATTGCATCCTTGGTAGCATCATTATAATGACAGAGTTGACTTCGTATAATGTATAATTATACGCAAGGTATAATTGAATATTATATATGTCAAGTCATTGTAGTAATGCGGCATCTAAGATTGCCACACGACCGAGAAGTAATGACCGTTCACTGTATATTTTTTAACATTTTTCACCAGTCCCTTATAAAAGAAACTATTAAAGAGCATGCTATCTGAAGCTATTCCATAAAAATATCGGAAACTGTGGACATAAGGATTTCCTTGCTAGTGGGGCCATCATCATTACTCTTCTCGGGAAGGCTGAAAACGATCAAATTATTTTTCCTGGAGAATCTCTGCTCAATCTTTGCGAGATATTGCCGGGTGAGTGATTTGATGTCAATTGGTGAGTGAGATGTATCTACAAATTTAAATTTGTTAATCGTACCTTCAGCAACATCCATCCTCGCAGTTAGTTCCACAAATCACTTTTCTGAGTCATAAAATCGTCCAATAGCATTATACATTTTCAAAGAAAGATCGAGATATTTCTTGGAAAGCAAATTTATGGAGGTTGTGACCATTTAAAGTTCAGGCTTTATAGATGCGAAGCCACTTTTCATTATTGATTCGATGTCTCCAATAGTAGTAGGTGCATCAACCAAGTTGATAAGGTGTTTGACATCCGGAAAACAAAACTGCATCCACCAGAATGCCTTTACATCCGCGACAAGTTTTCTCAGCGGGTATGAGTCGTTTCTCGGATTTATTCTTGGCAGGCATTTTTTGAAAACATAAACAAATATATAAAAGAGTAATATCCATTACACTGTTAAAAATTTCTTTGAAACTTTTAAGAATCTTGTAGTGGAAGGTTTTTGCAGTTACGTGTTTCGTAAAATTACGAACCGATTCGTAATTTTCAGTAGCGCTAACGGTATCGGTTTTCAGTTACATATTTCGTAAAAACCTTACATTTTTCTGTGATTTTCAGTAACGGTAACGTAAAATTCCAGGAGCAATAAATTTTTGTCGGTTAATTATAATTCCTGACTCGCGAGTCACTATTTATGAGACAACCGGAGCTTTTGCACTCAAAAGGTACTTGTGAGGAGAATTAATATGTAAAAAGAATTTTTTTTTAAATACGTGACCTATTCTTCGCTTGTGCTGAGTCTTTGGCGAAAACAGCGGCCTCCTTCCAAGGTACCGAAGGCGTCCGAGTCATACCGAGTATTTTCATTATCTCACGAAGAATGTTCGTAATTTGATTCTAAAATTCATTACTTTACGTAAAATTGATACATTTGCGAAAATTTCATCTTGATCCCGAATTCAGTAACAGAAACTAGTTTAAAAAAAGTCATCTTTAATCAAGTAGTTTAATTTTCTTGTAAGAAAACGACTATTTCACCAAGAAGGATATTCTACCAAAAAAGTCTAATTTTCAAAAAAATGGATACATTTCTCAATCAAAAAAGACGAATTGTTTACAAAACAATTGAATTTTCAACTCAAGAATGTTTGGTAAAAAAATGTACAGTCAAACCGCTATATTT
Source organism: Belonocnema kinseyi (assembly GCF_010883055.1). Taxonomy (NCBI): domain Eukaryota; kingdom Metazoa; phylum Arthropoda; class Insecta; order Hymenoptera; family Cynipidae; genus Belonocnema; species Belonocnema kinseyi. The sequence continues at coordinate 12,841,307 of NC_046657.1, read as the reverse complement.
TAAAGAAAATGATTCAATTTTTAACGAACCGCACAAGATTTACTAATTAACTAAATTTGCCACCCAAAAATATCAATTTTGAAAGAAAAATCAAATTTACAACGAAATGTGAAATTTTTTAATTAAAGTTAAAGAATTTTCGATCAAAAAAAAAAGTTGAACTTTAATTAGATATTTTCACTTCAACCATCAGCTAACTTCACTTCGATGAAAACTAAGTGGGAAACAATAGGCCAAATACACGAAACAAAACTTTATTTCTGTAATATCTTTGTAATTAATCATATTTTTTTTATTTTATTATTTTATTAAATAGTAACAAAAAATGAAAACTTTTTTAAACACATTTATATAGCAGTCAAGGAAGTGAAGTTAGCCGGTCGTTGTTGTGAAAATACCTATTCCACATGTATAATTTTCAATGTTTAAAATGAAATTCGATTAAAGTATTAGATTTTTCAACCAAACAAGATGCATTTAAAAACAAATACATAATTGAATTTTTAACAAAATAATTAAATTTTTGAAACCATATACTTACATTTTTAAACAATTAGATAACTTTTAAGCCAAGAAGACTAATTTTGTATGAAAGAACAATTTTTAACAAAACTGTGTAATTTTCAACAAAGAGTGGAATTTTCAACTAAAAGAGATACGCTTTTAACGAAATAGTTAAATTTGTAACTAAAAGGATGAATTTTCAAGCAAGCGTGGAATAGTTAGATTTTAAGTAAAAAAATTTGCAAATAAATTTCATTTCCCCTTGTTAAACAAACTAGTTAAATTCTCAAAAAAATACATTTGCAACTAAACAGGGATCGCAAGCTTTTTGCTTGGACCCGAGTTCAAAGGTTTCCTTAAGGATCCGGTTCCAGCTTGGATAATTTAATTTCTTAAGGGTCCGGGTCCGGACCCAGACCTTTTAAATGTTTAAGGGTTAAGGTCCGAGCCCAGACCCTTTAATTAATTAAGGGTACGGGTCCGAACCTGGACCTTTTGAATTTTCAAGGGTACAAGTCCGGACCCGTCCCCTTTAAGTTCTTTAGGGTCGGGTCTGAACCCGAACCTTTTAACTTTTATAAGGTCTGGACTCGGACGCGTACCCTTGAAGATCTTAAGCGTACACGCCCGGACCCGAACCCCTAAAGAGCCCTTTAACATCGGGTCCAACGTAAAAGGTTCCTTGAAATACATTTATTTGAGAAATTTACAAACACGATTTGAAAGGAAAGGGGCTGTTTTATGTGAAGGGATTTAAATTATTGAGTTTGCTTCAGATTGCGCATACAGTTGCACACTATTTTAGTGCCACGTATGGCTGCACAGTGAAGTAAAGTTACACGGCATTTAAAAATGAGCAGTATAGTTTCATTATATGTTTAATATACATTTATACGAGAAATAGAATCTCAAATTACTTTAGTGTTTCTTTATGAATTAATTAAATGATTAATTTTTTCAATAGAAAAGAAATAGAAAAGAAATCGAGGGTCAACATTTAAAAAGGCTACATAGGTTTCGTAAATTTTACGAAATTAGTGCGGGTTTGCATGAAAATCAGTGCGAGGGGGGTTTTAAGACACATAACATGAACTTGGGGTTATAATTTTAAAAATTGAAAAGTTGTCTAGTATGTTAAAGATTCTATTTGAATGTTTGGTTCTCATAAAATTCATAACGAGACGTTTTTTGAGCTTTACAATACAAGTTATGGGTCAAAACTAATAAATTTCGAATCTTAATTTAAAATTTAAAAAATTTGACTAAACTGGTACAGTTTTATGAAAATAGAGAGGAGGAGATTTTCGAGTCATAAAATGAGTCAAATAATTCTAAAATTTACGTGAGAAAGAAACAATTACATGTCAAACCATCTGAGGGATTTCAGCTACTGTTAGTAATTGAAAAAATGATTTTGAAAAAATTTTAAAAACGTAAGGGATATTCAAAATTGAAGTTTTTGGTCGCATTTTATTTATTCTTTAACTTATTATTCATAGATGTTTCAAAAACAATTTTTTAAACTAAATTTCTCCAAAAACCCACATTTTACTTTCTTTATTTTTTTATATATAGCTTACAAACCTCCAAAAGCTCTTTAATTACCAAAATGGAATCTCCCTTAGATTTCGAGAAATAAGTAAGAACGTATGCCGTGGAATAGTGTATTCTAAGACTAGAACATCTCCCCCCCCCCCCCTCTTTATAACTTTCATTAAAATCTGCCAAATAATCATATATTAATAACTTTTGAGTAAAATTTTAGAATTTTTTAATTTTTACCCTAATTAATCAAATTTTCAAAATTTGACTCAAATTTTTGAATTTTTGAATTACAACCGCAAATTATGTATCTTTGACTCGAAAACTCCCTCGCATTGACTTTTATAAAAATCTAGCAAATTAATAAAAAATTTCAAAATTTTCAAACTTAGTCAAATTTCTTATTTTTATGTAAAATTTTTTCTATGGAACTCGAAAACCGTCCTCCTTATGACTTTCATAGTAAATCCCACTTCCATGTAAATCTACCAAATTAATTAGATTTTGAAAACTTCAGTCAAACTTGAGAATTGTTTGTTTTTGATCCCAAATTTGTGTTTCTCTTTATTCTCTCTCAATTGGTCGTCCACAAATTTGTAAATTTATTGAATTTAATTCTAGGAACCTTTTAGGTTAGGCCCAGCATTAAAAGGTTCCTTAAGGATCCGGGTCTGGACCCGTACCCTTTCATTTCTTAAGGGTACAGGTCCGAACCCGGACCTTATAAACTCTTAAGGTACGGGACCAGACATGTACCCTTTAAATTTCTAAGGATTCGGGTGCGGACCGGAACCTTTTAAATTCTTAAGGGTCCGGTTCCGAACTCATACCCTTTAAGTTCTCAAGGGTGCGGGTCAGGGTCCGGACCCGTACACTTCTATTTCTTAACGATCCGGGTTCGGACCTGAACCTTTGAAATTCTAAAGGGTCCGAGTCCGGACCCGTACACTTTAAGTTCTTAAGGATCCGGGTCCGGATCCAAACCTTTTCAAATTATAAGGGTCCGGGTTTGGACCCGTGCCCTTTAAGTTCTTACGGGTTCGGGTCCGGACCGGACCCTTGCTTGACCATTTAGGTCCCTGAAACCTTTAGAATTAAGGATTCCGATCTCTGCAACCTAATACTTTAATTTTGTACCAAACTGTAGAATTTTCAGGTTTTTCTACTCGAAGACATGAATTTTCGACAAAAAATTGTATTTTCTAATTAATAGCTGAATTTTAAAATAAATAGTTTATTTATCAGCCATAATATTTATCAAATATACAAAACAATTGTAGATACAGCAGATCCAAACTGTTTTTCCTTTCTTCGACCGTTTTAATTTTCAATCAGTATTTTAGCTAAATTCAGCAA
>NC_046657.1:12832921-12837805 GCF_010883055.1 Belonocnema kinseyi | reverse complement strand
AATAAATATGTTTTTCACATGTTATTTCGGATGCTTTTATTTTGATTTTATCATTGACCGTAAGACCGAACATTTGCTGAATTTAGCTAAAATACTGATTCATAATATTTATATTTGGAAATAAATGATTTATTTTTCCACTATAATAATTCAATTTACAAATAAATAGTTTAATTTTCTACAATATTTAGAGTTGTTAAGCCAAGCATACTCATTTTTCACAAAAGAGTTGAATTTTCTACCCTGAAGTATGAATTTTCAAAACAATTTGTTTTTTTAATACTTAATACTTAATGTTGAATAAATAGTTTATTTTTCAACCATAATAGTTAAATTTTGAAATAAATGGTTTCTTTCCCCGCCGTAAAAATTTAATTTTAAAATAAATAATTTAATTTTCAAGAAACTGTCCAATTGCGAACCCAAAAGGACTAATTTTCTACAAAATAGTTAAATCTTCTATCCAAAAATCTCCATTTACCATAAAATAGTTTATCTATCATTAAAAAAATATTAATTTTCAACAAAAGAGATGCATGTTTCACGAAAAAAATTCATTTTCAAACAAGGTTACTTTTTTTATAAATAAGTCATATTTTCTATAAAATTGTTAAATTTTTTAAAAGATTTTGAGTTTTAGAAAGCAGTCAAATTAGCATTCCTAAACATTGAATTTTCAAGAAAAAAGTTCATTTTTAATCATAAAAAATAAATTTCTAACAAATAGTTCAATCTTCTACAAAAAAGACATGAATTATTATTAAAATAGTTAGATATTTAAGCCATAAGGATACATTTTTTAGAAGATAGATAAATTTGCTCTCCGAAAATTTAAATTTTAAATACAAAGTTTATTTTCAACCAGAGAAACATGAGTTCATAATTTGTTGTACAAAGAAGACGAATTTTCAATTCATAATATAAATTTATAAGTAAAAAATCTTCCCGCCAAGCGGGCACATTCTCATCACGCGCTGGGCGCGCAGCTCGCTTTCCTCGCAAGTTTGAGCTCGCCTGGGGCGCGCAACTGTTGGTTCTCGCGCTTCGCGATCGATGAAGTATTTATCTCGCGCTTCAAACTCGATTATGTATTGAACTCGCGCTACGCGCTCGGTCTTTATACTTCCGCACATTCTTGCGCAAACCTTTTAAAATTAAGACTCAAAACATCCACCACTGTAATTTTGTGATTGTGAATTCCCTTTCGCTAAAAGAGCTTAGCTCGAGAGTTTGAGCACACCGACGGCATGCGACTGATGGCAATCGCACTCCGCGCTGGGTCTTTGTATTTCTCCCGCATTCGTGCACAGACCTGTTAAAAGCAAAGGTCAACGAATCGACAACTGTAATTTTATGATTCTGACCTTTTTCTTGTTAAAGCTCTTGCGGCTATAACGAACACATACTCATGACGTATCTCGTGCTTCGCATTCGATTTTCTCCAACATGTCCAATTTTCTCCATTATACACAATGCTTTTATATAAAATATAATACATTTTTATGTAACTCTGTCTGGGATTGCTTATGGAAAAATTGCAAAATAAAGAGCAAACTGTATTTATCATGATTATTATTATTGTTTTTTATTTTTCTTTAAATTGTATTCTAAGCTGCGCGGAAACACGTATCATTTCAATAAATGTACATCATTACAATTCATAATATGCATAAAAATTGAATCATAGTCATTCTTATTTGCTTGTTTTTAAAATTTTTTTTAGTATAAATGTTATTTTTTACGATTAAATAAAAACTGCTGCGCATTTGCATGGGGTCTAAGACAGTTACCTATATAGGAAGGGTCCCATATAAGATCCTATGTCGTCTTTCGCCTTTTCTCTCCTTTTTCCAAAAATTTAATTTTTTTATTTTTAATCTTATTTTTTACGGTTGAAAGAAAATCTACTCGTCCTATCGAAAAATGATTTATAATAAATGTATAGATCTTTTTAGATGAACAACTTTTGTCTGTTAATTTTAGTTCATACATTGTGTCATTTCTTCAAAAAAATGTAATAATTTTATTTTGAATGTTATTTCTTATGACTAAAGCAAAAAGTACGTGTCCTATAAAAAATTATAACGCCTTTTTGGACGAGCAAGTTTTGCGTCATTTTTTTAGTAGCTTGTGTCGTTAGTCCAAAAAGTTTAATTTTTTTATTTTTAATGTTGTTTTTTACAACTATAAACCAAAACTACGCGTCCTATCAAAAAGTGATTTATTATAGATTTGTAGTTCTTTCCAGGGCGCGCAATTTGAGCTTTTCTATTTTTTCGTAGCTTGCATAGGTTGGCCAAAAAATGGAATTTTTGGATTTTTCATTATTTTTGGTACGATCAAATTTGAAATGTTCAACTTTTCGACCAAATTAAAAAAGTTGTTATTATTATCTTTAAGGGCTTTCAAAAAGCAACGTTTTGCTTTTCTCGCCTTTTTTTCATATCATGTGTTGTTTGGCTTAAAATGATCAAATTAGTTTGTTTTGTTGGATTATGAAAACACGCTAACTGTGATAATTTTCTTTTTTTAGAAAAAAGTCACAGAGAAAAATTGTTTGAGTTTCTGAGAACTATGAACAAGCGTACATAGAATTTTGAAATCTTGAAAAAATATGGTTTAAAACATTTTTTGTACGTTGAAATTTGGAAATTTAAACTTTTCGACCATATTACAAAAGTTGTTGTCATAATCATGTAGGGCTTCTAAAAAGCAACGTTTTTCATTTCTTTACTTTTTTTCGTAGCATGCGTTGCTTGGCTTAAAATGTTCATTTTAGTTTGTTTTTTAGGATTTTAAAAATGCACTAACTCTAATCATTTCCTTTTTTTAGAAAAAAGTCATAAAGATAAATTGTTTGGTTTTCTGAATGCTATGAATACTCGTTCATAGAAGTTTGAAATCTTGAAAAAATGTGGTTTCTAAAATTTTGAAAACTCTCTCACTTTGAATTATGATCCAAAATAGTTGGTTCACAAACTTGTTCTTTCTTTTTAGGCCTTAAAAAGTGTGCGAAAGCAGAATCTAAACTGATCAATTTTTCGAAAGTTATCGTACCTACAGAATACAGACTACAGACAGACAGACAAATACCTTCGTAACAATAATTTTTTCTGACTCAGTAGCTCTCAAAACGTGGAGATTTGATGAAAACCGACGAAGTGAAATTAGAATAGTTATACTTTCAGTAAAAAATTTAGTTTGCCACCAAAAGAAAACGGACTTTAAAGAAAATAGTTAAATTCTTACCAAATACATGTATTTAAAAAACGAAAATGTCATCAAAATACAGGCATTTTGAACCAAATAGTTCAATTTTCAACAAAATATTTAAATATTCTATTAAGCAGTTGCATTTCCAAACAAATAGATTGGATTTTTCAGAAAAAAGTTTTTTCTCTGCGATAAAAGAAGAATTTTCAACAGAATACTGGAATTTTCATTCCAATAGTTGATGTTTCAACTCAAAAAAGCTTAATTTTGAAACCAATAGTTGAATTTCTATTTATTATATTTATTGAAAAAATGTTTATTAATAATTATAGCATTCCTTTACATTATTTTAGCGAAGTTGAAATGATTCTAAAATCATATAAAAAGTGGAAGCACTCTCAAAGAGAATGTTGGATTAACAAACGAACACTTCTGCTCAAGGCTAAAGGCTTTATGTGTAATAATTTTAACAGATACATTTCTTATACTTTATTTACTTTAACGAATAAACGATGAGTTCATATTTGGTGGAAATGACAAAAATAACTATAAGCAGCAGCCGTTTATCGTGCCATTTTATTCGAAATACTTCAAAAATTCCCATTCGCTTCTCAGTCACTGTGTCTGCTAAGAAAGAATGATGATTTGTACTGAACTTCTATTCCTTGCGCTAGCCTGTTTGCTGCATTTTCAAAGTGAGCGTAACATAATGTTTAAATCTTTTTGTATTATATGAATATTACGTATATATTTTAAGCTTTCTTACTTAAGAATTGCTGATTGGAATTGTTCGATTCTAACATGTCCAGCTTTAACATTGAGGTTCTTTTAATCCAACGTTATATCAGATGACGCTTCAATTTATTGTAGTGTATAACAACTTTTTAGTATCAAGAAATTGTTCGTAATGATAACTTATTTACAGCTAGTCTACGGCTAGAGCACCAGGGCATATTTGAAGTTGAAACTTTGAACACTGATTTTTGATACAAAAGCATTTGAAGAGATGGCAAGTGCCGTTGGAGCACATATTACATTTTTTCTTCAACCTTGAAATTTACCCATTTCCGAACTACAATCCCAACTTAAGAACCCAGTTAAGCAACTCTGGAGGATTATGGACATGCTCCTGGACAAGAACCTGCGGACAAGTTCCTGCAATGGAACCCGCACCCACAAAGGAACCAGTGAATGATTCTGTACGGTTTCATGTATCACATAATTTCACTCTTCCAAAGAATGAAGGGAAAGCAACTTTATAGCTGCAAGCGACATGACTTTTTGTGAAGGATTTCTGTAAAGTACTCTGAACGTGTTCCTGTAAAGGATCCCGCGCTTCAATTTAGTTTGCAAAGGCACCTGGACAATCACCTATACTGGATCATTCAAAGATTCCTTTTTCGGTGCAAATTCCATTAAAAGATCATGCGCAGTTTCCTTCGCCAAATTCCTGCGAAGGAGCCGTCTAGACTACTTGTGCAGGTTCATGTTCAGAATCGTGTGAAGAAACATGTCCAAGGACCTCTGAGAATCCTTTATAGAAATTTTCAGATATGATGTCACCACACAGAGCCTACAGTCTGTCAAGTTAAAGCGTGGGTGGCTTTACTCGCAGTCGGTAAGGTGTATCGACATGATTTTGGTGTCAAAATATTAAGAAGAGCTCCCTCT
>NC_046657.1:12815462-12832821 GCF_010883055.1 Belonocnema kinseyi | reverse complement strand
AGGGAGCTCTTCTTAATATTTTGACACCAAAATCATGTCGATACACCTTACCGACTGCGAGTAAAGCCACCCACGCTTTAACTTGACAGACTGTATATTGCAGTTCAATTTTCCGTTGCAAATCATGGTCGATATTTTTTACCCTTGTTCAAAACGGCCCGAATAATATTTTATTGGAATTGAACAATAAACGCTTCTATCTTTGTGTTAGGAAAATGTTAATGAAGAAATTATTTTTTGTGCAATTTTAAATTTTTCATACATGAGAATTTTGTGCACGTATCACAAAATCATAACCGTCTGGTTACATTTTTACAGCTTTTTATTTGCCGAAGCCTGCGAGATAACGCACATGGTCTTATTGACGTATATATTCAAGAAAGATTGACAACTGTATCAAATGTTGTTTTTATACATTATCTTATCTAACCTTAAATGATTCTTAATTCTAGTACAAAATTAAAACTTTGGCAGGGATAGCGTTGGATTCGGAAAAATATATATTACTTCTCAAAGTTCTTCAGTTTTTTTATCTTATTATTATGTGTATAAATATATTATTGATCTCTGCCGAGGCTTCAGTGTAAACAGAAAAAGCATTGACCTTTTTTCTTATTATTGATAAGGCAACTGGTCAACAATGTAATTATTAACAATATAATATAATCATCTGATTTTTACTTTAATCATGAAACTGAGCAATCTGGAAAACACAAATTTTGCAAATTTACATATCTTAAAATGCTATTTTTCTGTCTCACACATAATCAGATTAAAGTCTTTGCTATCACATGATTTACTATCTACTCCTGACCATCGTTCAAGTCCGTTTCTTAACTCCGTTACCTTTCACTCTTCTGCTAAATGCTTCTTTTTCTACATTCTTATTCATGAGAGTGTAATGCAATCGACTGTGTCTTTCTGTATTTATTCATGTATGTGTGTCTTTATATGGACATATATTGTTACATGACTTTGTAGCCACGCTAGCTTCAAAATCTGAAATTTCTTTCTCTAAAAGTTCAGAAAGTTTCGGGAAAGTTTCTGATATATTGGTAAAAGACTTGCAAATTATCCAAATGAAATTTTTAATTTTGACGAAAATTGGAAAAGTTACATGCTTTTAAAAATTTTGAAAATTTTAAGAGAATAAAAAATATATATTACATGTATTTTTCCTTGTTTAAAATATACACCAAACTATCAGCATTATGCGAGAAATTTATTTTGTGAGAAAAAATCATGTCACCGAAAAAATTCCTTCATAAATTTAAAAGTACTAGTGATATTCATTTTTTAAGTCATCTTACTTGATTTAATTTATTTTAACCAAAAAATCATTCACCTATACTCACAGAATACAAAGGCTGCACTTTGAATAGTTTATACTTTCTAGTGAACACTCAGCCAAGTTCAGTCCTTTGCTAAATATTTTCGTTAGGTAAATTTGATCTTTCCTCGGATAAGCATACTGCAGCGTCTTTATATAATTCAAAAATTAAATTTCTTTCTGGGTTTACTGCGAGAAGAGTATAGATGCAAACTAAAAACAATTACTTGCATTAAAAAATAATCCGTCTCATTCCTCGCTGGTCTCCTATACTTTGGAGAAGACAGATTTAGTATCATGGTTACATATTACATTCTTTGTTGACTTTTTATTGTTCAAAATTGTTTAAAGGTTAAGATAATACTGTACAATATCTTTGTGAATTAATGTCAATTTTTTCTCACAAAATTAGGTGCAGGCGGCATAAGAGGACTTACCCAATTGCGACCTAACAAGATTATTGTAAAAATGGAGGATGAGTCTACTTATTATGGAGATATCCGATCCACAGAGGATGTATATATACGATGGAGCCTAGAGCATATAGGGTTCCCTGGATTTTACTATTTTTTTAAAACACGAGATGGCCTTTATTATGCTTCATCCCTAAACCATGACGGTATAGATATAAATAATCCTGATTACAATGAACTTCGTTATCCAAGGCACTGCTGGGTGAAAATAAGAGAGGGAATTGAACTATATGACCGAGTTTATACAGCCGTCAATTTTTCACTGCTTCGTGAAAATGAACAAAACTATTTTCCAGACGGCAACTATATATATGTAGTAGTGCCAGACAAGGGTGTATATAGATCAGTCTCACAAAGCTTATAATCTTAATCAGAGTTATGTTCTTATTCAGTAATAATATGCATAAAAATATATATATTATTTGATTTTGGATTGAATGGAAAAAACTTATTTCAGATGAACATGGAAGTTCTTTTTTTCTGTTTATATTAGTCATAATAGATGTAAAAATAATTATTCGCAAGATTAAGAAGTACTCTTTCATTTTATAATTATGATTTTTGGTATTTAATTCCAATCTTCTGACATTAAACAATTACGATAGTTTGCTAGTCAAACTAACAATCAGATCTACTAGGCAGTCTGATAAGTACCTGAAAATTCTAAGAGATGGCATTAGCCTGTCAAAACTTCAGCAATTTATGTTTACGCATTTACAAGTTACAGCACTGAGAAGCGGCTAACCTCCGAGTTCTTTTTAATATGGAAGAATCTGAGTTTCGAGTTTTGATCAAACACTACTATCTTCGCAAGAAAAGGATATCCGAGACCAAGGCCAAGCCGGATAAGTATTACCCGGACTCTGCACCGTCGATTGCAACGATTCATAAGTGGTTTACCGAGTTTCGTTGTGCATTCATGCGCCTGTGCATTCATGCTTAGTTGCACAAGCAAAATTGCATGAAATCAGCTTCGAATTGGTTCCTCAGCCACCGTATTCACCAGACCTAGCCCCCAGCCACTATTACTTGTTCCCTAACCTGAAGAGATGACTCACCGGTAAGCGTTTTTACTCAAATGAGGAGCTCATAGCTGAAACTGAGGCGTATTTTGGAGACCTTCCGATCGAGTACTTTTCGGACGGTATCAAAAAGTTAGAAAATCTTTGGACTCGCTGTATCGACCTAAAAGGAGAGTATGTTGAAAAATAAAACCGACTTTGGCCAAAAAAACGTCTCCGTGTTTCATTTTTCAGGGACTTATCAGACTGTCTAGTACTTCTTAATGCTTAAAATATAAAAATGAGAATTTAATTGTTATTTTTTCGTATATTACAATTTAATCAACAAATACATAATTACCCGAATAAAATTGCTGTCTTATTGATTTTTTTCACTTCACTAGTTTTTATATAATATTTACAGAAGCGAACTGCCATTTAATATTATGTCGAAGACTTACGGGGATTCTTAAAATTTTTTAATACAGTGAACCCAGGCGATAGAAGCCCTAGAGTTCTTCCGGGAATTGACGCGCACAGCGGGGATGTGTGACAAGGGATGTATGACAAGAGCCGTGTGGGGGGGGGGGGAAGACGCGTACTCACATTTGAATGTTTCCATTCGAAGTGGACCTTTGTCGAGGGAGTTGGGTTCAATGTCAGCCCCAAAACCGTATTTTCAATGTTTACAGAGGACTCTACAGATTGCTAAGGGATTTTTAGGAGATTTTAATAAGTTCCAGGATTTTTCTTCTAATGTAACTATTCAATTGTATTCTCAATATTTTGGCTTATCTTGAATTGTCGACTGAAAAACCTTTTCTCGTCCAAAATTTGACCATTTTGTTAGGATTGTTTAAAATTATTTCTCGAATTGAGAATTAAAATATTCCTTATTCCCGGTACCGGAACTATTCGGTTCGATTTTGATTCCTCTAGAATCAAACCGAAGGGCCTAGGACAAAGCCACCGAACGCGTCCTCGGGTTGCAGATAGAGGGTCCCTGTACCAAGCGCTACTGCTAAATATGGATACAAAAATAAATAGGCAGTCGCGGACAATTGTCCATGAGTGGTCCCGAAGGAATTAACCCCCAAGCGAAGGTGTGAAAACCGCGCCGAAAGCTGAATGGCACCTGGGTGAGGTGTCTAAAACGGTGACTCTGGGATACCGGGCGATCTCTCAGAGTACGCAGCCTTATCCTTGCATGCAAGGCTCTACAAGGATGGACGAACCACTTTCCCTAGCTTCTCGTGGGAACAGCAATGGCACCACCAAACATAGTTGTAGTAAGTGCGGTTTAAAACAACAGAACGCGCAGGGCTGCCGACAAAGGGTCGGCCAACAATGCCGACCAATCTAGAGCTGGGGGAGCCAATGAAAATGGATTCAATGCGATGGATCGGCGGGATCTCGCGACCTTTGGATGGACGGAGCAACTGAATCACGACTTTCTAGAGTGCTACGATGTGAGTGCGGCCCCTGAACAGGATTGCATGGCACGACTGCATGCTCTGTGGTGCGAGAAACACCTGAAACTATCGCACTTGTCGCAGCAACGCCTGCGAAACCATGCTGAACTACTCCGAAAAAGGGGCTATGTAAGCGGAGCGCCTATTCTACCACAGCTAGAACAATCCGGCAATAGAGAAAGAGAGGCGACACTAAGACCAACCGCGGACAGGCGTCCAATAGAGGAAGAGCTATGCTTAAAGACCCAGAGAAACATCAACACCAAGGTTTCTCTCAAGCCCAAAGATCTGGCTGAAATGGATGACGTGCTTCGTGGACATTTTTCCGGAGAATCTGACCTCTGGGCTATCAATTATTGTGTGTACCATCAGCATTTGGCACGTATTTTCACCTCATATTTGAAGTCAGAAAAGCCGATCCCGGAGTGGTTGGTGAAAGGTCGCACAATACTCCTGCCGAAAATAGGCAACTTAGCTGACCCGAAGAATTACAGGCCAATACCTTGTCTGAACACACTTTATAAGATATTCACAGCTATCCTAAATGATAGAATTGTTCGGGGCAGTTGAACCTGTGTGGCGAGAAATGTATGAACATCGAGGCTCAAAGAAAGGCGTAGCCGGATGTCAGGAGAACCTGCTCATCGTTAGATGTGTCTGCAAAGATGCAGCATTCTACCAGCGTGACCTATCGATGACCTGGATTCATTATCGGAAAGCTTTCGATTCGACCTCTCAGAGACTTATCTTCTGTCTTTTGGAAATCTTAAAGGTTCATCCGCAAATAGTTAGGTGCATAGAGGGATTGATGCCGATTTGGAAAACCAGATTTACTATCTCATCTGGAAAAAATTGTGTGACAACTAACAAGGTCACCTTTCAGAGAGGTGTCTTTCAGGGCGACACCATGAGCCTACTCCTCTTTTGCCTTACATTATTGCCACTATCTCTAGCACTTCGTTATCCGGGCGGGTACTTGTGCGGCAAACCTGCAGATCGAAAGTACAAGGTAGCTCATGTATTTTACATGGACGATCTTAAAATCCATGCTAAGAAAAAGAGCAACTACATCTAGCTCTAGAGATTGTCGAACGATATACAAAGGAAACTGGAATGGAATTTGGGTTAGACAAATGCGCCAAGGTTTATTTGAAGCGAGGAAAACTTAATGGCATCCCTGAAGATCCTGAGCTCGTTGATAGAAGCGCTATACGACACTTTGCGCTGGAGAGACTTATAGATACCTGGGCTTGCTACAGAGCCGCATTCAGGATGTGACATCTATAAAGGATACTCTCCGAAGCAGATACAAACGTCTGATCCGACAGATTTAGTCTTCCGAACTGTCGACGAGGAACAAAGTATCTGCAACGAACATGCTTGTCGTCCCGGTAGTACTCTATTCATTTGGAGTAGTTCCATGGACGAAGAACGAGCTCAGATCCTTTGATATCGGGACAAGAAAGGTTATGCACATGAACAAAAGCATGCATCTTAAGTCTTCCGTTTCGCGACTGTACATCTCACGCCGTCAAGGTCAGTATTAGGGGTGAGCAAAATGCATCAAATCTTATCTATCTCGAGCACTCACTCCTGAAAGACCGGATTAAGAAAGCACAAGAGAAAAACTTTCATGAACAGCTCCTCGATAAGAGGATGCACGGTATCTTCCACAGAAATGTGAAGGTTCAGTCACTGTCTTGTAAGCTAACGTTTGCTTTCCTTAAATCGCCCGGTTTGAAGCCTGGTACGGAGGGTTTAATTTTTGCGTGCCAAGACGGTGTCACTTTCACCTTAAAATACCGTCGGCACATTTGGAGCCAAGACATTCCTGATGATAGCTGCAGAGCGTGCCATGCACACCCCAAACATTTAGATCACATACTACTAGTTGCCCAACTCACACGGGAACGTCCTACATTCAAAGGCACAATGCGGCACTAAGAGTGTTTTATTACCATCTCTGTCACTCTTACGGAATTGATCTTGATATCGCTCCTCTAAATGCTCCTAGGGAAATCGAATCAATTGTCGAGAATGGGAAGTGCCGCATATACTGGAACTTTATATTCTCGACAATTGTTTCTGTTGCTCTCTCGAGGCCTGACATGGTTCTTCTTGACTTCGAGGAGCGAACCATGTTCGTTATCGAATTTTCGGCTCCAGCTGACAAAAACATCATAACCAAGGAGAATGAAAAGAAAGAGAGGTATCAAGACCTTATAAGGGAGTTGCAACAATTGTACCCGGAATATTTTGTTAAACTAATCGTCCTTATCATCCGCGCCCTTGGAAGTGCCAAGCTTTCACTTGCTAATGGCCTAAAAAGCATCCCTGCGTGTCAGCAATATGCTAAAACACTTGCGGGAAAAATGCAGAAGGCGGTAGTCCTTGGGTCGCTCCGTGTTATTAGGGTCCACGAGGCTTTTGCTGGATCGTCGTATTGATTCCTTTATAGACTGTAACCACCTATCTCACGGTCGTGAGACGTGGTTGTAGCTGAAATTTTACCGCGATTTCGCTGGGAGCGGGTGCAATTTTCCAGATTAGCACCCGCTCCCGGCGAAATCCTGCGGTTCTACTTATGACAAATTTTTAATTATATATATATTTTCTACTATGCATTTCTTTGCGCAGAGCACCCCACCGTGGAGTCTGTTTGCACATGAGTAGCCAATCAAGTCTATTTTAAAAAGCCTGGAAGAATGAACGCCAAATTGGATTGGTATTATATCCCGAGTGAAAATTCATATATAGGTTCCTACGTAGGATCCTATGTAGGAGCCTACAAAGGATCCTATATAGGATACTATATGTTTCATATATAGGTGTCACCTATAGGAAATGACATAGGATCCTATATGGGGTCCTATTTAGGACCCTAAGTACGTTCCTACATCTTTCCCTATGTAAAATCAGATTACTTTGCCCGCTTAAAATAATATGACTTTGCCTTCACAAAATCCTACGTTCCTAACTATAAAAATGCCCACACGAAAACCTATGTACTTCACCTAAATGAAATCCTACAATCTAGCCTATATAGTGCACTTACGTGAAATCCTACCTTTTTGCTTATGAGCTGCACCTTCGTTTGAACCTATAACCTGCACCTACATGAAATACAACATTCAAACTTATGAACTACACCTACGCGAAATCCTACATTTCTACCTTTAGGCTGCACCTATGTGAAATCCTAGCTTCCTACTTATGAGCTGAATCTTTGTTTGAACCTAGAATCTGCACCTACGTGAAATTCTACATTCGAAACTGTGAACTGCACCTACGGAGATCCTACATTCCTACCAATAAACGGCACCTAGGTGAAATCCTACCTTCCTACTTATGAGGTTCACCTACGTGAAATGCTACGTTCATTCCTAAAAGCTGAGTAAACGTACGTACATACGAGCATAAACTGCCCCTACGTTTTATTGTACGTCTTATCTCATTAACGACACCCACGAAAAATCCTGGGCTTTTGTACATGATGGATAGTTTGCATTTGTGAAGAAAAAGAAGTCGCTTGCGGAAAGTAATTGAAATTTATCAGTTAAGTATGCTTATTTTATAGTTAAAAATACAAGAAGGCACTGAAATTCTTTTAAAAAACCCAAATTCAATGACTTTTTCATTGAAATCTTTAATATTTTAACAAATTTAGATTTGTTGTTTTACCTGTACATACGCCTATATGTGTAGCATCAGTAATTATAGAGGTGAAACGCATCTTAAGATTACGTATTATGTACATTGCTGGTAGGAGCAAAGGTTAGGGAGCGCGCATATAAATTGTTCAATTTTTATTTGCATGTTAGCGCACACTTCACTTATATTAGACGTTGGTATGGCATTTTCTTCGTCAGTTGTCAATGCCATTTTTTTAAGCATTTCACATTGGCCCCTGTCAACAATAAATTCGACGATTTTAACGTAAGAACCATTGATTAATATTGCTTAGACGCTATTTGAGCGCTTATTTTCTTTCGATTAAGATACATAGAAACATCAATCTTTAATCATTTTTTTATAGGAGCGTGCCTGATGTGAGAGATTTAACTTGTCAATCCACATACTTTGTACATTTGACTAAGTCCTGAAGTACCGTGAGTCGAACAACTTCATTGTATGTTTTATGATGGGCGCACCTAATTGAGTACAAAAATTTTGAACATCAGAAGACGCGAGTGAAAAAATCCTTGTTTACAATATATTGTAGCTATACTGAAAATTGATTCGACGGCAAACTTGGTGTTTGAGAATGTTTGAGAATCTTGGTGGAAGAATGTGCACATTATATGTGATTGCAACTTTGGAATACAACTTTTCTGTTCCAATGGCAAATTGGTGTAGTAAAATATCAGCCCGATCAAGTTCAGCAGTAGCAATTTCAGACTGTAAAATTATATGCAAAACTTTAACTAGCGTGATCCAGTGCATAACATATTTTTTTGCTTCTGAAAAGTCAAGTATGACTGTACTATAATAAAGAACCCAGCTTAACTATTCACGAGCCTACCAAAATTCTTTGTCTTCAAGTGAACGCGTAAGTCTCCCAACTTGATGTGGAACTTTGATAGAATCTAGAGTCTTATTAATTTCGTCAATCTTATCCTTCGAAACAAGACTAGCTGCTTATTTGCTACTAGAAAACCACACATTGGCAAATTTCTTACCCACATCTGATATGATATGCAACGGTAGCGTCCATTAAATTGTGCTAGGCTCTGCATAGGTGCTCTGGCTACGGAATCTACGCAATAGACTAAACAAAATACTTTCATATTATGTGCTTCGTTGAGTATATTTACCTTAATTCCGTCTTCATTTAGTGTGTTCATGTCTTCAACAAACAGTTTGAGAAAAACTTTCATGCTCGGCTTATTTTTGCCAAACCATAAACCAACTACGATTAATTCACTTGTACGATGGGAAATTGGTAAATCATTAATCATAAGGTAAATAAGCCAAATCGAATAGGAAGAACCCTCAAACAAAGGAGCTCTATCCGTGTCAAAAGTAACTGATACAAAACCTTTTTAACTTCAGGATACAAACTATTCACAAATTGCCGATCTAGTTTGCCGTCATATATATCTCTAAGTGCATTATCCTCACTTCCCCTATCATTCATAATCCGATTATATTAATCACTGTTCTCCTCTAAAAAAATCTTCAATTTGAGTTGATGGATCAAGCGTTACAAAAAAGTCTTTGTAAAACTCATTTTTAACGTTGATATCGACATTGCATAATGAACAGTGCTTCTTCGAACCGTACCGTTCAAATATACCCAAACTGAAACCGCATTCTATACATAAAGCATAAAAAATTACGGAATTCGAAGGGTTAAACAGTTTGTCGATTAAAAATCTGGACTGTGGTAGAATGGGCCTAGCAAAAATACAATTTATTAGTTTAAATAAGCTGGACACTGCGGAAAATTGAGTGAGCATACCAATGCATATTTTATAAGCATCAGTAAGAGTTCTCGTTCATTCACTTTTACTGGAACATCTATGGTATTGGAAATTTCTTTGCTTTTTTTAAACTCGTGTAACCTTCTAAACTGCGTATCATCCCAGTCTTTTCCTTCATCCTTATATTCTTACCTATTATCACTATCGGACATTGAATATAAATCCAGGTGTCCAATCTTTTAAAAAAAGTTATATTGCATTGGATCGGTCGGTGGATAAAGTGTACTCCAGGGAATTCCCTTTTTATGTGAATAATCTAAAATTATCCAGAAAGCTTTTTGAACCCGTTGAGGACTGAACGTCCTTTTTTCTAACATTTTTTTCAGCGATGTTTTCTGCTGCTGAATCGATTGTGAACAAAAATTCTGAAAAACTAATTCTAATGTAAAATTTCCTGAACTTTCAAAGTACGTCATAAGAATTGCGACAACATTCAAATTGAAATAATTATATCCGTTTCTTTATCAAAAAATATGCATTTTTCAGGCCATCAAATCTTTATTTTATTATTTACGTCTCGAATTTGTGAAGATACACCTCTAAAAAGTGAAACTCTTGCGTCCATGGAGCGTAATTTTAAAAATCTATAGCAATATTTTCAAATTAATCCCTATCAATTCATGTATATAGGGATTTTTGGGGTCGCTTATCGCGAATCCAAAATCAGATTAACAAAATTTAATATGGTGGATTCAATATGACTGCTAAAACTTAATTAAACTTTCCGAGTTTCATAAAATTTCGCACATGCGGGTTTTTAGGGCCGCTGATGACCAATACGTGATTAAATTTTTTTAATTCAAGATCACTGATCCAATATCACTGGCAAAAATTATACAAAATTGTCATCAATTTCATTTACAGCGTTCAAATGTCTTCTCGCCGTCAATGTATTCGCCGCCTTTGCCCAACTCTTAGCACGTGGAAGTTAATATTTACAAGAGTAATGATTATTATTTTATTTTTATTTTTTTTTAGCGTAATTATATTTTTATGCGAATAAGGGTTTGGACTCTTTTGCACATTGAATGTCGTAGTCGAATAAGTGTCCTTCAGGATTACATATTGCCTAAATTCACTCCTCCCAATTTGCAAATTTTTATGAAACTCTGAATGTTTTAGTTACTTTGACAGTCATATTGGATCCGCCATCTTGAATTTTGAAAATCTGATCACGGATTCGTCATTAGTGGCCCCAAATACCCCCATGTGAAAATTTACATGAAAAACGGAATGTTTCGCTAATCTTTGGCAGCTATATTGGATCAGCCATTTTAAATTTTCAAAATCCGATTACGGATTTATCATCAGTAGCCCCAAAAACCCGCATTTGCGAATTTTTATGGAAAATGGAATGTTTCAATCATTTTTGGTAGCCATATTGGATTAGCCATTTTCAATTGTGAAAATCAGATCACGAATTCGTCATCAGCGGCCCCAAAAAACCTCCATGTGGGAATTTCAAGTTCGCACATCTAGATCCGAATGTTTCAGTCATTTTTTGAAGCCATTTTGATCCGCAATTTCAATTTCTAAAATCTAATCACGGATTCGTTATCAGTGGCACAAAAAAAAAGCCCTATGTGCGAACTTTTATAAAAATTGGAGTGTTTCAGTAATTTTAGCAGCTATATTGTCTCCGCCATCTATAATTTTGAAAAGATGATTTCGTATTCGTGATTAACGACCTCAGAAACCCCTTATTAATGCATTTTACATGCATCTATAGGAATTTTTTTCAAAATATTGCTCTAATACGGAAAATAAGAAATAACGAAAAAGATTGGCTTTTAGCTGCCATAGTGGACATTGCCATCATTTACGGATTTATCTTCTCAAATTCCAGACGAGAATAATAAAATAATCATTTCATGTTATGAAAAAATAATATTTCTTTGTTAAATAAACGAATATAATTATTTCAGTCTAAATTTCATTGCAATTCTGATGGCGCATTTCAAAAGCTCAAGAAATTCTACATTAGAATTAATTATTTAAACAGAATTTGTTTTAATCATTTCGGTAACAGAAAATGTCGCTGAAAAAAGTGTTGGAAAAACGGACGTTTGGTCCACGAAGGAATAATAAGGAGACCCAACTGCCAGTGAGAAGCCATTTGAATCTGGCAGTAGAAACATTAACGTAAGTGGTATGCACATTACAGGAAGATTTGAAATTTTTCGTGCGCAGTTGCGCAGTTGTCCTCTTCCTGTACATGGAAAAGTGTTCAAGTGAGAAAATTTGTCAACTTGACTTAAGTTTGAGAGGTTCTGTTCTTTTGTTGATCATCATACGAAAGATACACGAAATAAATATACAAACAGTATTTTCGGTACTTGTTTGAAAAATGTGTGAACAGATTTTAAGAAGGAAAAGTATAAGTAAATACTTTTTAAATTTGTAATATGATAAAGAAATAATCGAAGTAATATAACTTGATTGAAAAGTTGGAAGTTTTTAGAAACGTGCACGTGAAAAATATTATAACTTCATTAAAAGTTATTATGAGGTGACTCAGTTTAGAAATTGGTAAATTACGTATTTATAAGCATGCATACAATTTAATCAGCGCGGATAATCGCAAATAATGTGATATTATAATGAAGCGCCCTACCGATAGAAATCTCAGAGTATATGCTAAAGTTTCTCAAGGCTCTAAGAAGCTCTGAGAAATTCTCCGTAGGCACTCAGGTCGTAAGTAAAGATTAAATTTCTAAATCATTTCTATTAAAATTAAATGACTGTTATGTAAAACAATAAAATATATTAAACGTTTATTGTACGTACAGTGAGGGCTTTAAAAAAGCGAAGTGTATTCACCTTCATCGGCGTGTAACTTGGGCCACAACCCGGCACTTGACACCTGCATCAAAACAAACGAACAGAACCTCCCTAACTTACGTCAATTTGACAAACTTTCTCACTCGCACACTTTTTCATGTAAAGGAAGAGGACAACTGTGCACCTGCGCACGAAAAAATTCAAATCTTCCTATAATGTACATACCACTTACGGTTATGTTTCTATTGCCAAGTGGGGAAACGGAATTAGGTCTCCTTTTTATTCCTTCGTGGTTTGGTCCTCAACGGGTTAAGTTAGTGAAGTAGGCAACACTGACATTTGTAATGTGATATAAAGAACTATTTCTAAGAATAATTTTTAACACAGAAAATTAAACACAATTTCTCATATCCACTATCAGTAGCCAGTATGTTAAATAATATTAGCACCGTTCTATTAAGAACACAATTCTCGAAATATGTTTGGGCCTTCCAAGTCAAAAATAAATCGTTTTAGAAGATAGCTATTAATAACGAGATAAATCAAATTAGGTTAGGTCGTTTTTTCTTCTTTCTTTTCGTCAAACAAGGTAAAGAACGTAATTTGCCAAGTCCCTTGTCTTTACAACTACCAGAAGAAGCACTTCAACTATCGTATTCCTATAAAATAATCTATATTTATATTTAACGATATGGGAAATATGGATACAAGATAATTTTATAAATGAAAAGCACTTTTAGGATTTCAGAACACAAGAATGCGAGAAAAACATAAAACTAGGTTTGGAGCTTATGCATAGTTTTCTTGTACAATTACTATTTGCATATAATTCTGTACATAACATTTTTTATAGCCTTAAAAGTATCAGTCGTTATTTACACTTAGGCGAGGGGCCATTTACTCTCGAATCAAGGGGTTTTAGCATTGGAAATCGGTATGAAATCACGTGTAACAAGCATAACACTTTGTGACATGATCGGAAATCAGCGGTATCTGAGTGGATCTTTTGAAATGGCCGAAAATCAAGTGAAATTAGGAGAAATCTCTTAAACTATTCTGAAATTATGAGCGAGAGAATGCGAGCAATCACGAGCAGTCAAGCGAGCAATCAAAAGAGCAATCAGTGCATTCATGGCATTCAGCGTGCGACCCTTTCCTTCATCGCGTGGCACGGCCCTCTACATTTCATGCGCACAACGAGTAGGGAATATGCGAATTATAATTCGCATACTCCGTAAGATAATTCGCATGGCTTGCATAATTCACATATTTCGCACTGACTAGTACAAACTGTACATTTAAAAAATTCGCCATACTTTTTTAACCGACAGCAGGTTTTTCGTTTTATTCCAGGAAAAAAATTCCCTGTCATTTCGCGGTGTTTTACCGGTTCGCAACAATTTTTGACGGGCATTGAGATTGAAACATTCATACTCTGAAATCTAAAAATGTTTTCCTTTTGAAGTTATAAAAACTGACATTCAAATTAAAGAACACAAAGAGGAACCATTTTTAATTTTTAACTTTTAAAATTATCATTTAAAACTTTTTTTTATTAAAACACTTAATAATTTACGCATATTAAATGGAAGCTTCTGACACATTTGAAGTAAATCAAACGCGTTAATTTAGTATCAAGAGACCGTTTTTTAAATCTTTTAGAAAAATAATTTTATTTCTTTGATGTTTTACATATCTTGCGGCGTTAGGAGGGGCGTGAATTGTTGTTCTTCAGGCAAAAAAATTACCTCTTCTCATCGAGGCGCAGGTTTATATTCAATCTGAAAAAATAGAAAATAAATCAACGATTGAATTTTGAACACATTAACAGTAACTATTTTTTTTAAACCACCGTAATTTTGGATCTTTTAAACCTTTTAAAATTTACCAATAAGTTTAAAAATTGGACGAGAAATTATGTCAGAATCAGAGAGAGATAAATATAAATAACTATATAATATTAAAAAATATCATCCTTTTAACAAAAATTAGGAATAGTTTTTGATAAGATGCGTTTAACTTAATCTTAGACTGCCTGTGTGATTTGATATGAATCTTATTTCAGAGTGAATGGCCCCTCGCACTGAACAGGTATGCTTACTTCTAAAATTACTTAATAATTGCACGAGTGTTCAATAGAAGTACTACCAACATTTTTTTTAATTTAAATATTTCTGAAATCTGAGAATCAAAATTCATTCGCGTTTTGTACAATATCTTCTATATCAATACAACAAATTGCGACATCCAATACCTCAAAGAGTGCAAGTGGCAAAACAGTACCTGTTCAATGATATAACGAGGAAACCTCGAAGTGGAAAGTTTATGAAGCGTATATCCACTTCCTTGGAGGTGAGTATTCTTCATTGCCCTTTGATTTTTCACAATAATCTGGATGTGCATACAATCATAAGTATGTATACATTTTTTAATTATGTGAAATCACTGTATACATAGCGTAAGTCGAGGAGAGATGGATCGAGAGGACAGATGGTTAACTTCTCGGCATTTCGAGCCTGTCTTACCGACTGAGCTGATTTTTTGCGAGGAAGTGTGTCATGATACACAGACAATAAGTTCCAGATGTCGCGTCATTGCGACGTTTCGTTATGCAGCAATGCGCTTATCATTCAGTGATAGTGATTTCTGCGAAAAGCTATACGTACATCGATTTGTGGGTTATTTTTGCAAGATAAGAATGAATTACCGGTAATTATTTTAAAAATTTTCGCAATTTCTTAAATACCCTTACTTTTTTTAGCATTCGAGGAAAGATGGATCATATTTTTCGAGGAGAGATGGATCAGGAACAAACGTTATTATACTTTGTTTATTATTACTAAGCGACTTATTGCCGTCATTTGGTGTGAAAAATTTAAAGGTTATGTGCAGGGCCAAAAAACAGATGAAAAAAAATCAGCAGATGAAAGACCGTGGCAAAAAGTCAAAAGTTTAATTTTCATTTTACTTTTCTTACCCACTTTCATCTTATTTTTTACTTCTTTATTTTATTCAAAACACTTCAAAATATTTTGGGGTGCTGAATTCGAATCCGCTGATATTTTATCTCCAGTACGGCAGGATTTTCGCGCAATTGCAGAAAACTTTCTAAATATGGATTTTTGCAATGTTTTCATATATAAAACAATTCGGACATGTCTACATCTATCAAATTCATATTTAAAACAACAAAGCTTATATCCCAAACCCAAAATCCCCAAACCCACAAACCCCAAACCCATAAACTCCAAACCTATAAACCACAGACGCACAAACCTCAAACCTACAAACTCCAAACGCACAAATTTATGTGTGTGTATAATTCAACTATTTTGTTGAAAATTCATTATTTGTCTGCTCCGAATCTTAGTAATTTAAAGTGTTTCGTATTTAATTTAATATGATATCTACATTAAGACCATGTAATGAGTGGGTCACGTGACCAGATTCCTAACTTACCGATACTTTTTGTATTTCCCAAGTTATTTTCACACAAAGCACCAAATCGAGTTGAAAATTTGGGATAATAAATGAAAATCACTCAGAAAGATGGGTTTGGTCTCAAATTTGTATAATTATTTAAAAAGCTTTTTTATAAATAATTTTTTCATACTTTTTTTATAATTATTAGAATCCATGACCAGACCCACCTTCCTTAGTGCTTCTTATTTATTATCCCAAATTTTCAACTTGATGTGGCGCTTCGTGTTAAAATAAGTTTGGAAATAGAAAAAGTGTCGGTATGGTAGGAATCTAGTCACGTGACCCACTCGTCAGTCGTCACATGGCCTTAATTTTATTTGTAAGATTTTATTAACTTCCGGGGCAGAGGGGGGGGGCGAAAAGGCCCGAAATTAGTAACGTAATTTATGGATGTCCCAAAACTGGAAAAATGTTCCGTGGCTCAAGAAAGTGGCCTGGCGGTACCACATTCTGCCGAACCTCAAATATACCTTTGATTATTATAAATAATAATTTCTCGTCTTTATAAGTATGCTTAATATTGTTCTAAGTATTAGTAGGTACTTCTGTGGTACAGAAATTTTTGCAGTGACGGTATTCTGTATAGTTTTGAAGACCTAATATACATACCTAGACCTTTTAGATTGTTGAATGGAATGATTTATAGGAAGTCGAGAGGGAGTGGGCTATAAATCATGATCTAACAAACTATATTCTCGCCATTTGGATGCTGAAATCCGTTCACTTCGCATTCCGACAGTACCCTCACCAAAGAGATTTAATTAAACATCTATTTTATTGTATTAAAAATGAGAGTATTAATTTATTTAAAGTAAGCTCAGCAGTGGATTAGCGTATGTATATGGGATTGACTGACAACCCTCGCGAAACATCTCAGCACCACCAAATTAACGGTACATTTAGAGAAAAATGTATTTATTATTTCAAAATTCGTAGCTCAGTCTGACGCTGATTGAGTTATACCGCCCGATTTATTGTACTTAGGAGAATGTTTTTAATTTATCAAATATATTTAGGTCTGCTTTAATTCATGCGTTCACATCATTTTGTAATCTGGTAATCAGAATCCAAGTTACAGAGAAGACAATAACAAAGTCAAGGAATTTTACTATTCCATGATCCGTTAAAAATGTATCTTCTTTATTGAAAATTCCTCTGTTTGGTTGAAAGCAATTATTTTAAACCATTTTTTTGTTATTAAAATGAAAATCGAACTATTCCATATTCGACTAAGATACTAGGTAGTCTGATAAGTCCCTGAAAAATGAAACACGGAGACGTTTTTTTGGCCAAAGTCGGTTTTATTTTTCAACATACTCTCCTTTTAGGTCGATAC
>NC_046657.1:12813304-12815362 GCF_010883055.1 Belonocnema kinseyi | reverse complement strand
ACTTTGGCCCGGTGGAACCCACTGTTTTGCCTGTTGCGTTGACTCAGGAGTATAGTAGTGGATCCAGGTTTCATCCATGGTTATGAATCGGCGCAAAAACTCTGTCATCTTACGCGAAAATAATGCCAAATTCTGCTGGGAAGTTGTTACACGAATTCGTTTTTGGTCCACTGTGAGCAAACGCGGCACCCATCGCGCGCAGAGCTTCTTCATGCCCAAAACTGAATGCATGATATTGCCCACACATTCCAATGATATGCCTATATCATTAGCTACCTCTCTCAATTTCACTTTGGGATCATTCAACATCATATCATGGATATTTTCGACATTTTCTGGTGTAGTGACCTCTTTTGGGCGCCCAGGTCGTTCAGCATCAACTGTGCTCGTACGGCCACAACGAAACTCGGTAAACCACTTTTGAATCGTTCCAATCGACGGAGCAGAGTCCGGGTAATACTTATCCAGCTTGGCCTTGGTCTCGGATATCGTTTTCTTGCGAAGATATTAGTGTTTGATCGAAACTCGAAACTCAGATTTTTCCATATTAAAAAAAACTCGGAGGTTAGTCGCTTCTCAGTGCTGTAACTTGTAAATGCGTAAACATAAATGGCTGAAGTTTTGAAGGCGTCATTTGAAGGATCAAGCTCGACGAAAATGGTTCACATTAGTGAATACTAATGCCATGTCTTAGAATTTTCAGGTACTTATCAGACTGCCTAGGATATCTTCTTCGTTGAAAATTCTTCTCTTTGGTTGAAAGTTGATTTTTTTGGTTAAAAATTTATTTTATTTCGATAAAAATTAATCTGTTTTGATTGGCGATTCAACTATTTTGTTGAAAATTCATCTGTTTTGCTTGCAGATTCAACTATTTTTTATTAAATTGAAAATTTAAATACTCCATGTTATTCAGCTAAATAGCTAACATTTATCTTCGTTGAAAATCCATCTGTTTGGATTGTAATTTATTTGTTTTGTTGCAAATTTATTTTATTTGGTTAAAAATTAATCTGCCTTGCCTAAAGATTCAACTATTTTGCTGAAAATTAAACTATTTTGTCGAAAAAGATGATTTTAAACATTTTTTTATTAGATTGGAAATTGGCTTATTTCATGTTCGGCTCAAAATTTATCTTCGTTGAAAATTCATCTGTTTAGTGAAAAATTTATTTGTTTTGTTGAAAATAGATTTTTCACTGAAAATTTAACTATTCTAAGTTAAAACTTTATATTTTTTAGTATGAAAAATTAACTATTATATTCAAAAGTTACCTTTTTTGTAGAAAACTAATCTTGTCAGTTGAAATTTCATTTTTTAAATAAAATATTCATTTATTTAGTTTAAAATTAAACTATTTTGTTGGAAATACATTTATGACGTTACAAACTTTTTTTTCTATCTGAAAATGGAACTATTATTTTTTTGATGAAGATTTATCTTTTTTAGTTAAATATTCACATATTTCGTTGATTTTTTAAAAGAATAAATCTTTTCGGTTGAAAATTCATTTGTTTGGTTAAAAATTATTTTTTTTTTGTGTTGAAGGTTTATCATTTTAGTTCAAGATTAATTTCCTTAACTGCAAATTTAACTATTCTACTTTTGTGGAAAAAGTCAATTTTTTATATAAATTTACTATTACTTCTTGAAAAATGATCAATTTGGAAAAAATTGACCTTTTTTAGTTGAAAATTCACATATTTCGTTGAAAATTTACCTTTTTTGAAAGAATAAATGTTTTGGATTGAGAATACCACTGCATTTGATTAAAAATTCATTTTTTTGTTTGAAGGTTCATCATTTTAGTCAAAAATTAATTTCTTTAACTGAAAATTTGACTGATTATTTGTGGAAAATGTATATTTTTGGATATAAATCTAATATTCTTCATTAAAAATTCATCTGCTTCGTTAAAAATTTATTTTAATAGATTAAAAGTTCATTTTTTTCTCAAAATTTAACTGTCCTATTTCTGTTTAAAAATTCATTTCTGTGGTTGAATGTATATTTTTTAGTCGAAAATTTATTTTTCTGACTAAAAATTTAATTATTCT
>NC_046657.1:12809507-12813204 GCF_010883055.1 Belonocnema kinseyi | reverse complement strand
TATTACATTCCGATACGTGCGATACTATCCTTTACAATCTGAATGTATAAAATTAATCGAACTTAAAACTAGATTTCTACTTTTATCGATCGCCAAGAATTATTTTAATTTGCACCTTTATTTTTGCACTTTATTTTGCACCTTTAAGTAATATAAACAATTATTAAATTAATAGATATATTGCGAAATCATCAGGTTTAATAATATTATTATATAAATTATAATTAAATTTTTTATCAAAACGTAAAGTTATTACAATCCTAAATTACAATTATATAAATTTATTATATTAATATTTTAATTATGTTAATGCTTTAATGTTGAAAGACTTATTAATTTTAGATTAAAATTAAATAATATCATATTTCTATTTTAACTTTATTTATGAACTATTTAATATTCGAGCTATATTTGTTAAAGTAATAATTAGTTAAAATTTATCTTAAAATTTAATTTAAAAAAAAGATTATTAAATTAATAGATATATTGCGAAATCATCCAATTTAATAATATTATTATATAAAATATAATTTAGAATTGGGGTTAAAACGTAAAGTTATTATAAGCTAAATTACAATTAAATAAATTTATTTCATTAATATTTTAATTATGTTCAAGATTTAATGTTGAAAAACTTATTATCTTTAGATTAAAATTAAATAATATCATATTTTTATTTAATTTATTTTTATTTATTTTTATTTATATTTATTAATTTAATTTAGTTATAATAATAATATTTTCATGAGTTCTACATTAGGAAATTATAAAGGTTAATAATATTATGTTATACATGACTATAATTTTTTATGCTAATATTATATTCATATTTCATATTTTAAAATTATTTAAAAATTTTAAATTAAATATAATGTAAATAAATTTTGAATTAGTTTATTCATTGTTACAAGAATAATTTTTTAAATTTCATCTTAAAATCTAATTTTGTCAAATAATATAAAAGTTTATTATATTGATAGATTTATTGTGAAGTCATTAAGTTTAATAATATTATAATATAAATTAAAATTTAGTAATAAAAAATAAAATATCAAATTACATAAAGATTGGATTGAAATTGTTTAATATTTAGTAACATAAATATGTTATTTCCTCTCAGATTATGTAATTAAATATTGGCTATTACACTGAGAAAACTATATCGGATGAATTACAATATATACCGTAATTCCTGGACTATATATCGTAATTATCGCATTATAATAGCGCAAAATCGTGATATGGTACATTGCAAGTTTTTACATTATATACCGCATAATTGTACAATCTATAACGTAAGAATTTAGGCTTATTACGCTTTCACATTGTATTTCTTGTTTTGTGATCTTAAGTGGATTCGAGTAGTCAGCAAGCGATCACAGAAAAAATTAAAGATAAAGTTTGCATCGATTCCAGGTGAAAGATTCACCGGAACAAAAATTAACCTTGCCAGATAAACTTCACATGAATCGAAGATAATTTGCGATTTTTAACCTTGCCTGGATAATCTTTCATCTTATAATCGCTCGATTTTTATTCGAGGTGTAGCGACAATTACGATGCCAGCGATATCCAGCGTCGTTTAACCTCATTAAATTTGAGAGAAATGGGAATTCCCATCTGTCAGTTACATTTTGCACCTATACTAAATGATATCCTAACCTCAGTGAAGCTTTCGCCGAATTATGTTTAATCACTAACCGCTGCAGGTTTCA
Source organism: Belonocnema kinseyi (assembly GCF_010883055.1). Classification (NCBI taxonomy): domain Eukaryota; kingdom Metazoa; phylum Arthropoda; class Insecta; order Hymenoptera; family Cynipidae; genus Belonocnema; species Belonocnema kinseyi. The sequence continues at coordinate 12,811,489 of NC_046657.1, read as the reverse complement.
CCTACAGTAAATTTGTACTTTTTTTGTGATTGTTTTAAATCTAGTGTCCCGATTTATAACTCGAACACCACTCATACTCTACCTTTTTCCCATTGCCGCTAAGGCAATGATATTGTGAAATGAGTATTTAAATTCAATTTTCTAAATTATATGTACATATATTTTAATTTTTTTAACCTAGCTAGAAAGCTTATTAATAAATTAAATGTAGAGAAATCCAGTTTCAAATTTGAATGAGAATATAATGTGAATATTATTTAAATGTTTTCATTAAAATAATTGTATAATGCTTTTTATGTTGTAAAATGATTAATTAATTATCAACTAATTTTACAAAAACTTACATTTTCTGGAATTAGTCTAATAGTTTATTATTAAAGAAAAATTTTAGAAATGAAAGTTGAAATTGAAAAAAATGTATTAAGTAAAAATTATTTAAAGGTGTTAGTGAGAATTATAGATTAATGCTTCTTATTTTGTAAAATGACTGACTGATATAAGCTGATTATTTGTTTTCGAACATTAAATTGAATAAAGATGAAAATTTATTTCTTCAAATTTAATTAACATAAGTAACAAATAAATACATTATTTACTTGTAGGTTATATAATGGAACATTTAATATGATTTGCATAATATAAATTAATTTATTTTTAAAGTACCTCTATTTCGATTAAGTAATTTTTCGGAATTATGCTGGTGTTCTGATATTAATATTTTCATTCAATTTTCAAAAATATATGTAAAAATGTTCAAATTTTTTCCCTTGAATGAAAATTAAATAACTGAAAAATGAAATTTTAATAAATAAGATTTCAAATTTGTTAAAAGATATATGAATACTTCAGTGAAAGTAATTGTTTAATGATTTTTATGCTTTCAAATGACTGAATAATTTTTAATTGATTATATTACAAATCGAATTTCGACAAATAATTCCAAAAGAATATAATTACTTGAGGCTTTTTAAGTTATGAACTGTTTAATTCATCATTAGCTGATTAACTTTGTTCACAATGTTAAATCATATCCAGTTTAAATTTAAATTGTTTTAAATTGAGTAACCTGCATTCATTACAGTAGAATCTTGCTTCTCCGAGCTATTGTGTACCGGCCCCAACTTGGATAACAGGGAAACTCGGATAAAAATGGAATTTTAAACAAAAAGAAACGCTCGGTGTAATAAACTGAAAGTAGAGACTTACTAGGCAGTCTGATAAGTCCCTGAAAAATGAAACACGGAGACGTTTTTTTGGCCAAAGTCGGTTTTATTTTTCAACATACTCTCCTTTTAGGTCGATACAGCGAGTCCAACGATTTTCTAACTTTTTGATACCGTCCGAAAAGTACTCGATCGGAAGGTCTCCAAAATACTCCTCAGTTTCAGCTATGAGCTCCTCATTTGAGTAAAAACGCTTACCGGTGAGCCATCTCTTCAGGTTAAGGAACAAGTAATAGTCGGTGGGGGCCAGGTCTGGTGAATACGGTGGCTGAGGAACCAATTCGAAGTAGATTTCATGCAATTTTGCTTGTGCAACTAAGAATGAATGAACAGGCGCATTGTCGTGATGATAAAGCGGTTTTTTCTTCTTCAAATGCAGTCGTTTTTCGGCGATTTCGATTTTCAATCGGTCCAATAATGATGAATAGTATGCTCCGGTTATGGTTTTACCTTTTTCAAGATAGTCCACGAATATTATGCCATGTGCATCCCAAAATACGGAGGCCATAACCTTTCCGACCCATTGTTGCGTTTTTGGACGCTTTGGAGCACTTTGGCCCGGTGGAACTCACTGTTTTGCCTGTTGCGTTGACTCAGGAGTGTAGTAGTGGATCCAGGTTTCATCCATGGTTATAAATCGGCGCAAAAACTCGGTCATCTTACGCGAAAATAATGCCAAATTCTGCTGGGAAGTTGTCACACGAATTCGTTTTTGGTCCACTGTGAGCAAACGCGGCACCCATCGCGCGCAGAGCTTCT